>NC_092336.1:328392500-328685000 GCF_046630445.1 Rutidosis leptorrhynchoides | reverse complement strand
ATGTAGGATGCTCCTACAAAGAATTCACTGCCTGCAAACCTTTGAAATTTGATGGAACCGAATGACCAATTGGATTAAAACGGTGGACCGAGAAGGTCGAATTGGTGTTTACCATAAGTAAGTGCACTGAAGAGGAAAAAGTTAAGTACGCTACGCATACCTTCACAGGTACTGTGTTAACGTGGTAGAACACCTATCTTGAACAGGTAGGACAAAATGCTGCTTACGCACTACCGTGGTCGGCATTCAAGCAATTGATGAACGTGCAGTACCGTCCTAGAAACGAAGTCAATAAGCTCAAGGTAGAACTTAGAGAGTTACGAACACAAGGATTCGACATTACCACATATGAACGACGATTCACAGAGTTGTGCCTATTGTGTCCGGGAGCGTTCGAAGATGAAGAAGAGAAGATCGACGTGTTTGTAAAAGGGTTATCAGTAAGGGTTCAAGAAGATGTGAGTTCACACGAGCCCGCTTCCATACAGAAGGCAAGTCGAATGGCTCATAAACTCATAAATCAGATTGAGGGGAGAATTAAATAACAAGTGGCCGAAGAAGCCAACACAAAACAACTTAAGAGGAAGTGGGAGGAAAACGGTGACAAGAGTCACCAGTACAACAACAATAACAATTACAACCACACCGCAACAACAATCGCAACAATAACCGCAATCCTAACAATAACTACAACAAACGTCCCAACAACAACAACAACTACAACAACCATTTCAACAACAATAACAATCCCAACAACAACCTCAATAACAACAAACAACATAAACAACCATGCTTCAGGTGTGCAGAGCACCATCCGAATGTGTTTTGCACAATAGTTTGCACCAAGTGTAAGAGATGTGGTCATGGCGCAGAAAAATGTGAGATTTACGGACCAAAGAACAACAAAAATAAAGAAACAAATAAGGTCGGAACAAATAATGTCGAAGTAGTTTGTTATAAATGTGAAAAACCGGGCCACATTATTAGAAATTTTCCAAACCAAGGGAATACTAATGGGCAAGGCCGCGGAAGAGTTTTCAATATTAATGCGACAGAAGCGCAGGAAGACCCGGAGCTTGTTACGGGTACGTTTCTTATTGACAATACATCTGCTTATGTTTTATTTGATTCGGGTGCGGATAGAAGCTATATGAGTAGAGATTTTTGTGCTAAATTAAGTTTCCCATTGACGGCTTCGGATAGTAAATTTTTACTCGAATAAGCAAACGGTAAATTAATTTCAGCAGATAATATATGTCGGGATAGAGAAATTAAACTGGGGGATGCAACGTTTAAAATTGATTTAATACTAGTCGAGTTAGGGAGTTTTGATGTAATAATTGGCATGGACTGGTTGAAAAAGGTGAGAGCAGAGGTCTTTTTAAACAAAAATGCGATTCGCATTATGCGTGAAAAGGGAAAACCTTTAATGGTGTACGGAGAAAAGAACAATGTAAAATTAAATCTTATTAGTAGTTTGAAGGCGCAAAAACTAATAAGAAAAGGTTGTTACGTCATTCTAGCACACATCAAGGAAGTTAAACCTGAAGAAAAGAACATCAGTGATGTTCCCGTCGCAAAAGAATTTTCCAATGTATTTTCGAAAGAATTACTGGGATTACCCCCACATCGATCCGTTGAATTTCAAATAGATCTTGTACCAGGAGCTGCACCAATAGCTCGTGCTCCATACAGACTCGCACCCAGCGAAATGAAAGAATTACAAAGTCAGTTACAAGAACTTTAGAGCGTGGTTTCATTCGACCAAGTACATCACCATGGGGAGCTCCTGTTTTGTTTGTCAAGAAGAAGGATGGTACATTTAGGTTGTGTATCGACTACCGAGAGTTGAACAAACTTACCATCAAGAACCGCTACCCACTACCGAGAATCAACGACTTATTTGATCAACTACAAGGCTCGTCGGTTTATTCGAAGATTGATTTACGTTCTGGGTATCATCAAATGCGGGTGAAGGAGGATGATATTCCAAAGACTGCTTTTAGGACGCGTTACAGTCATTACGAGTTTATGTTCATGCCGTTTGGGTTGACCAATGCACTAGCTGTGTTCATGGACCTCATGAACCGAGTGTGTGAACCATACCTTGAAAAGTTTGTCATTGTTTTCATCGATGACATACTTATTTACTCAAAGAATGACCAAGAGCATGAAGAACATTTGAGAAAAGTGCTAGAGTTGTTAAGGAAGGAAAAAACTGTACGCTAAATTTTCAAAGTGTGCATTTTGGTTGGAAGAAGTTCAATTTCTCGGTCACATAGTGAACAAAGAAGGTATTCAGTTGGATCCAGCAAAGATTGAAACCGTTGAAAAGTGGGAAACCCCAAAAACTCCGAAGCATATACGCTAATTTTTAGGACTGGCTGGTTACTACAGAAGGTTCATCCAAGACTTTTCCAGAATAGCAAAACCCTTGACTGCATTAACGCATAAAGGGAAGAAATTTGAATGGAAAGATGAACAAGAAAAAGCGTTTCCATTGTTAAAGAAAAAGTTAACTACGGCACCTATATTGTCATTACCTGAAGGGAATGATGATATTGTGATATATTGTGACACCTCAAAGCAAGGTCTCGGTTGTGTATTAATGCAACGAACGAAAGTAATTGCTTATGCGTCTAGACAATTGAAGATTCACGAGCAGAATTATACGACGCATGATTTGGAATTAGGCGCGGTTGTTTTTGCATTAAAGACTTGGATGCACTACTTATATGGGGTCAAAAGTATTATATATAATGACCACAAAAGTCTTCAACATATATTTAATCAGAAACAACTGAACATGAGGCAACAAAGGTGGATTGAATTGTTGAATGATTACGACTTTGAGATTCGTTACCACCTGGGGAAGGCAAATGTGGTAGCCGACACCTTGAGCAGAAAGGACAGAGAATCCATTCGAGTAAAAGCTATGAATATAATTATTCACAATAACCTTACTACTCAAATAAAGGAGGAACAACAAGGAGTTTTAAAAGAAGAAAATTTAAAGGATGAAATACCCAAAGGATCAGAGAAGCATCTTAATATTTAGGAAGACGGAACCCGGTATAGGGTTGAAAGAATTTGGGTACCAAAATTTGGAGATATGAGAGAAATGGTACTTAGAGAAGCTCATAAAACCAGATACTCAATACATCCTAGAACGGGGAAGATGTACAAGGATCTCAAGAAACATTTTTAGTGGCCGGGTATGAAAGCCGATGTTGCTAAATATGTAGGAGAATGTTTGACGTGTTCTAAGGTCAAAGCTGAGCATCAGAAACCATCAGGGCTACTTCAACAACCCGAAATCCCGGAATGGAAATGGAAAAACATTACCATGGATTTCATCACTAAGTTGCCAAGGACTGCAAGTGGTTTTGTTACTATTTGGGTAATAGTTGATCGTCTCACCAAATCAGCACACTTCCTGCTAATAAGAGAAGATGACAAGATGGAGAAGTTTGCACGACTGTATTTGAAGGAAGTCGCCTCCAGACATGGAATACCAATCTCTATTATCTTTGATAGGGATGGAAGATTTAATTCAAGATTCTGGCAGACATTACAGCAAGCATTAGGAACTCGTCTAGACATGAGTACTGCCTATCATCCACAAACTAATGGGCAGAGTGAAAGGATGATACAAACTCTTGAAGACATGCTACGAGCATGTGTTATTGATTTCGAAAACAGTTGGGATCAACATCTACCGTTAGCAGAATTTTCCTACAACAACAGCTACCATTCAAGCATTGAGATGGCACCATTTGAAGCACTTTATGGTAGAAAGTGCAGGTCTCCGATTTGTTGGAGTGAAGTAGGGGATAGACAGATTACGGGTCCGGAGATAATACAAGGAACTACCGAGAAGATCATCCAAATTCATCAACGGTTGAAAATCGCCCAAAGTCGACAAAAGAGCTACGCTGACATTAAAAGAAAAGATATAGAATTTGAAATTGGAGAGATGGTCATGCTTAAAGTTGCACCTTGGAAAGGCGTTGTTCAATTTGGTAAAAGAGGGAAATTAAATCCAAGGTATATTGGACCATTCAAGATTATTGATCGTGTCGGACAAGTAGCTTACCGACTTGAGTTACCTCAACAACTCGTGGCTGTACATAACACTTTCCACGTCTCGAATTTGAAGAAATGTTTTGCTAAAGAAGATCTCACTATTCCATTAGACGAAATCCAGATCAACGAAAAACTTCAATTCATTGAAGAACCCGTCGAAATAATGGACCGTGAGGTTAAAAGACTTAAAGCAAAATAAGATACCAATTGTTAAGGTTCGATGGAATTCTCGTAGAGGACCCGAGTTCACCTGGGAACGAGAAGATCAGATGAAGAAGAAATACCCGCACTTATTTCCAGAAGATACGTCAACACCTCCAACTGCTTAAAATTTCGGGACGAAATTTATTTAACGGGTAGGTACTGTAGTGACCCGAACTTTTCCATGTTTATATATATTAAATGAAATTGTTATTTACATGATTAAGTGTTTCCAACATGTTAAGCAATCAAACTTGTTAAGACTTGATTAATTGTAATAGGTTTCATATAGACAATTGACCACCCAAGTTGACCGGTGATTCACGAACGTTAAAACTTGTAAAAACTATAAGATGTCATATATATGGATATATATATATATATATATATATATATATATATATATATATATATATATATATATATATATATATATATATATATATATATATATATATATATATATATATATATATATATATATATATATATATAGTTAATATGGTATTATGATAAGTAAACATATCATTAAGTATATTAACAATGAACTACATATGTAAAAACAAGACTACTAACTTAAGGATTTCAAAACGAGGCATATATGTAACGATTATCGTTGTAACGACATTTAATTGTATATATATCATATTAAGATATATTAATACATCATAATATCATGATAATGTAATAATTTAACATCTCTTTAGATATAATAAACAATGATTTAACAACATTTAACAAGATCGTTAACCTAAAGGTTTCAAAACAACACTTACATGTAACGACTAACGATGACTTAACGACTCAGTTAAAATGAATATACATGTAGTGTTTTAATATGTATTCATACACTTTTGAAAGACTTCAAGACACTTATCAAAGTACTTCTACTTAACAAAAATGCTTACTATTGGTATATACACTCCAATGATCAGCTCTTAGTAGCCCTTGTGAGTCACCTAACACATGTGGGAACCACCATTTGGCAACTAACATGAAATATCTATTAAAATTACAAAAATATTAGTAATCATTCATGACTTATTTACAAGTAAACAAAATTACACATCCTTTATATCTAATCCATATACCAACGACCAAAAACACCTACAAACACTTTCATTCTTCAATTTTCTTCATCTAATTAATCTCTCTCAAGTTCTATCCTCAAGTTCTAAGTGTTCTTCATAAATTCTATAAGTTCTAGTTTCATAAAATCAAGAATACTTCCAAGTTTGCTAGCTTACTTCCAATCATGTAAAGTGATCATCCAACCTCAAGAAATCTTTCTTATTTACATAAGATATCTTTCTAATATAAGGTAATACTCATATTCAAACTTTGATTCAATTTCTATAACTATAACAATCTTATTTCGAGTGGAAATCTTACTTGAACTTGTTTTCTCATTTCCAGTAGGTTTACCTACTAAAAATAAGGTAGTAATGATGTTCATCACATTATTCGATTCATACATATAAAACTATTTTATTCGAAGATTTAAACTTGTAATCACTAGAACATAGTTTAGTTAATTCTAAACTTGTTCACAAATAAAGTTAATCCTTCTAAGTTGACTTTTAAAATCAACTAAACACATATTCTATATCTATATGATATGCTAACTTAATGATTTAAAACCTGGAAACACGAAAAACACCGTAAAACCGGATATACGCCATCGTAGTAACACCGCGGGCTGTTTTGGGTTAGTTAATTAAAAACTATGATAAACTTTGATTTAAAAGTTGTTCTTCTGGGAAAATTATTTTTCTTATGAACATGAAACTATATCCAAAAATCATGGTTAAACTCAAAGTGGAAGTATCTTTTCCAAAATGGTCATCTAGACGTCGTTCTTTCGACTGAAATGACTACCTTTACAAAAATGACTTGTAACCTGTATTTCCGACTATAAACTTATACTTTTTCTAATTATATTCATAAACTTAATTTCAATATGAAACCATAACAACTTGAAACACTCAAAACGGATTTAAAATGAAGAAGTTATGGGTAAAACAAGATTGGATAATTTTTCTTGTTGTAGCTACGTGAAAATTGGTAACAAATCTATATTAATCATATCCTAGCTAACTCATATTGTATTATACATGTATTCTAATATATTATGTAATCTTGGGATACCATAGACACGAATACAATGTTTTGACATATCATATCGACCCATCTATATATATATTTCGGAACAACCATATACACTCTATATGCAGTAATGTTGGAGTTAGCTATACAGGGTTGAGGTTGATTCCAAAATATTATATATACTTTGAGTTGTGATCTAGCCTGAGGCTTGTATACACGAGGTCGTGGATTGATTCAAGATAATATATATTGCTTTATTTTCTGTACATCTAACTGTGGACAGCTGACTTAATAAACTTAAAACAGCAAAACGTATTAAAAATGTTGTAAATATATTTTGAACATACTTTGATATGTATGTACATATTTGTTATAGATTCGTGAATCGACCAGTGGCCAAGTCTTACTTCTCGACGAAGTAAAAATCTGTGAAAGTGAGTTATAGTCCCACTTTTAAAATCTAATATTTTGGGATGAGAATACAAACAGTTTTATAAATGTTTTACAAAATAGACACAAGTAAATGAAACTACATTCTATGGCTAGATTATTAAACTGAATATGCCCCTTTTTAGTCTGGTAATCTAAGAATTAGGGAACAGACACCCTAATTGATGCGAATCCTAAAGATAGATCTATTGGGCCCAACGAGCCCAATCCAAAGTACCGGATGCTTTAGTACTTCAAATTCATCATGTCCGAAGGGAGTCCCGGAATGATAGGGGATATTCTATATGCATCTTGTTAAGGTCGGTTACCAGGTGTTCACCATATGAATGATTTTTATCTCTATGTATGGGATGTATATTGAAATATGAAATCTTGGGTCTATTATTACGATTTGATAAATATAGGTTAAACCTATAACTCACCAACATTTTTGTTGATGTTTAAAGCATGTTTATTCTCAGGTGATTATTAAGAGCTTCCGCTGTTGCATGCTTTTATATGGACAAGATTTGGTGTCAGTATGCTTGTATAATATTGTTTAAAACTGCATTCGAGATTTATTTTGTTGTAACATATTAATATTTGTTAACCAATATGTATTGGTATTGTGTAAGTGTGATATTTGTTAGATTATCATTTTTGGATAATCTAAGTGGTGTCTTGTTAACCTTGTCGATAAAATAAAGGTTATGGTTTGTTTTAAAAACGAATGCAGTCTTTGAAAAACGTCTCATATAGAGGTCAAAACCTCGCAACGAAATCAATTAATATGGAACGTTTATAATCAATATGAACGGGACATTTCAGTATTCGTCCTTATGGATTAGGACGGGTCATCTCATGTGGTATCAAAGCGGTGGTCTTAGCGAACCAGGTCTTGCATTAGTGTGTCTAGCTAATAGATATTAAGATGCATTAATGAGTCTAGACTTCGACCGTGTCTGCATATCAATATTTTTGCTTATCATTTCTTGTCGGAAATTAGGTGCTTATCATTCTTAGTCTGGATACATCTTACTGCATTGATTGTATGAATAGTTTATAGATAAAAATTTATATCTTAATGTATCTACTAATTCATATCTTATCGTATCTGTTACTATAAACTTTGCCTGACATATTCCGTAAATTCCTCTGTAATCTACGAAATCTTTTGTTCTATATATATAGATATTTTATGTAATTAGAATATCGTCCGATAGCCGAAAATCATTTCATATCGAAAAAAAATCCTTTCTTCAATCGTACGAAATGGAATTCGCCACTAGTTCAAGTCCCTCAGATTCCGATATGGAATTTCACTCGAGCTTCGAAAGCAGTGTGACTTGAATGGATCAACTAATCAGCCATCATCTATTCTGGATGAATTGGGGATAAAGAAGAAGGTGATCCCTTCCATCCACCACATTGCCCTCTTGGTGAAGAACCTGAATCACTTACCGGTGAACCTGTTCGAGACACCATTTTCTCTCTCATTTCCAAAGTGTCTCATCACAATTATATATTATCTCAAATCCTAGATCTTATTCACCCGCTCGTTCGAACCACCGATCATCTCGGTATATGAGCTTCGCGCTCGGGTAGTGGCTTTGGAGAATATGGTGCAAAGGCTACAAGCACCAACAGCAGCACCGGCAACAACAGTACCACCATCAGCAACACCAACAGTACCATTGAAATGTCCCGTTCATATTGATTATAAACGTTCCATATTAATTGATTTCGTTGAGAGGTTTTGACCTCTATATGAGACGTTTTTCAAAGACTGCATTCAGTTTTAAAACAACCATAACCTTTATTTTATCAATAAAGGTTTTAAAAACATTATGTAGATTATCAAATAATGATAATCTAAAATATACTGTTTACACACGACCATTACATAATGGTTTACAATAGAAATATATTACATTGACATATGTTTCTTGAATGCAATTTTTACACAATATCAAACAAACATGGACTCCAAATCTTGTCCTTATTTTAGTATGCAACAGCGAAAGCTCTTAGTATTCACCTGAGAATAAACATACTTTAAATGTCAACAAAAATGTTGGTGAGTTATTGGTTTAATCTATATATATCAAATCGTAACAATAGACCACAAGATTTCATATTTCAATACACATCCCATACATAGAGATAAAAATCATTCATATGGTGAACACCTGGTAACCGACATTAACAAGATGCATATATAAGAATATCCCCATCATTCCGGGACACCCTTCGGATATGATATAAATTTTGAAGTACTAAAGCATCCGGTACTTTGGATGGGGTTTGTTAGGCCCAATAGATCTATCTTTAGGATTCGCGTCAATTAGGGTGTCTGTTACCTAATTCTTAGATTACCAGACTTAATAAAAAGGGGCATATTCGATTTTGATAATTTAACAATAGAATGTAGTTTCACGTACTTGTGTCTATTTTGTAAATCATTTATAAAACCTGCATGTATTCTCATCCCAAAAATATTAGATTTTAAAAGTGGGACTATAACTCACTTTCACAGATATTTCCTTCCTCGGAAATAAGACTTGACCACGGATCGATTCACGAACCTATACAAATATGTACATATATATATCGAAGTATGATCAAAATATAATTACAACCATTTTTATTATGTTTTAAAGATTTGAGTGTATTAAGTCAGCTGTCCTCGTTAATAAACTACAACTAGTTGTCCACAGTTAGATGTACAGAAATAAATCGATATATATTATCTTGAATCAATCCATGACCCAGTGTATACACATCTCAGGCTAGATCACAACTCAAAGTATATATATTTTTGGAATCAACCTCAACCCTGTATAGCTAACTCCATCATTACTGCATATAGAGTGTCTATGGTTGTTCCAAATAATATATATACATGGGTCGATATGATATGTCAAAACATTTGCATACGTATCTATGGTATCCCAAGATTATATAATATATATAATATATTAGAATACATGTATTATACAATATAAGTTAGCTAAGATATGATTTGTATAGATTTGTTAAACATTTCCCGTAGCTAAAAAGATCAAAAATATCCAATCTTGTTTTACCCATAACTTCTTCATTTTAAATCCGTTTTGAGTGAATCAAATTGCTATGGTTTCATATCGAACTCTATTTTATGAATCTAAATATAAAAAGTATAGGTTTATTGTCGGAAATATAAGTTACAAGTCATTTTTGTAAAGGTAGTCATTTCAGTCGAAAAAATGACGTCTAGATGACCATTTTAGAAAACATACTTCCACTTTGAGTTTAACCTTGATTTTTGGATATAGTTTCATGTTCATATGAAAAATCATTTTCCCAGAAGAACAACTTTTAAATCAAAGTTTATCATAGTTTTTAATTATCCAAACCAAAACAGCCCCCGGTTTCACTACGACGGCGTATATCCGATTTTATGGTGTTCATCATGTTTCCAGGTTTTAAATCATTAAGTTAGCATATCATATAGATATAGAACATGTGTTTAGTTTATTTTAAAAGTCAAGTTAGAAGGATTAACTTTTGTTTGTGAACACGTTTAGAATTAACTAAACTATGTTCTAGTGATTACAAGTTTAAACCTTCGAATAAGATAGCTTTATATGTATGAATCAAATGATGTTATGAACATCATTACTACCTCAAGTTTTCTAGATAAAACTACTGGAAATGAGAAAAATGGATCTAGCTTCAAAGGATCCTTGGATGGCTTGAAAGTTCTTGAAGCAGAATCATGACACGAAAACAGTTCAAGTAAGATTTTCACTCGAAATAAGATTGTTATAGTTGTAGAAATTGAATCAAAGTTTGAATATGAATATTACCTTGAATTAGAAAGATAACCTACTGTAAATAACAAAAGTTCCTTGATCTTAGAT
The DNA here is from genome assembly GCF_046630445.1 of Rutidosis leptorrhynchoides. Taxonomy (NCBI): domain Eukaryota; kingdom Viridiplantae; phylum Streptophyta; class Magnoliopsida; order Asterales; family Asteraceae; genus Rutidosis; species Rutidosis leptorrhynchoides. The sequence continues at coordinate 328,674,276 of NC_092336.1, read as the reverse complement.
GATTACTTGGAATGGATTAGAAAGCTTGGAAGTAGATTTGCAAATTTGAAAGTATTCTTGATTTTTATGAAACTATAGTTATGGAATTTATGAAGAACACTTAGAACTTGAAGATAGAACATGAGAGAGATCACTTAGATGAAGAAAATTGAAGAATGAAAGTGTTTTTAGGTGTTTTTCGTCGTTGGTATATGGATTAGATATAAAGGATATGTAATTTTGTTTTCATGTAAATAAGTCATGAATGATTACTCATATTTTTGTAATTTTATGAGATATTTCATGCTAGTTTCCAAATGATGGTTCCCACATGTGTTAGGTTACTCACATGGGCTGCTAATAGCTGATTATTGGAGTGTATATACCAATAGTACATACATCTAAAAGCTGTGTATTGTACGAGTACGAATACGGGTGCATACGAGTAGAATTGTTGATGAAACTGAACGAGGATGTAATTGTAAGCATTTTTGTTAAGTAGAAGTACTTTGATATGTTTCTTGAAGTCTTTCAAAAGTGTAAGAATACATATCAAAACACAACATGTATATACATTTTAATTGAGTCGTTAAGTCATCGTTAGTCGTTACATGTAAATGTTGTTTTGAAACCTTTAGGTTAACGATCTTGTTAAATGTTGTTAATCCAATGTTTATTATATCTAATGAGATTTTAAATTATTATATTATCATGATATTATGATATATTAATATATCTTAATATGCTATATATACATTTAAATGTCATTACAACGATAATCGTTACATATATGTCTCGTTTCGAAATCCTTAAGTTAGTAGTCTTGTTTTTACATATGTAGTTCATTTTTAATATACATAATGACATGTTTACTTATCAGTTATCATGATTAAACATAGTGTAACAATATCTTAATATGATTCATATGTAATTTGTAAGACGTTGTTATAACGATAATCGTTATATATATCGTTTCGAGTTTCTTAATTCAATAAACACAATTTTATGTATAAAAATCATTGTTAAAATACCTAATGAGATACTTATCATAATATCATGTTAACTATATATATAATCATATATATGTCATCATATAGTTTTTACAAGTTTTAACGTTCGTGAATCACCGGTCAACTTGGGTGGTCAATTGTCTATATGAAACCTATTTCAATTAATCAAGTCTTAACAAGTTTGATTGCTTAACACATTGAAAACATTTAGTCATGTAAATATCAATCTCAATTAATATATATAAACATGAAAAAGTTCGGGTCACTACAGTACCTACCCGTTAAATAAATTTCGTCCCGAAATTTTAAGCTGTTGAAGGTGTTGACGAATCTTCTGGAAATAGATGCGAATATTTCTTCTTCATCTGATCTTCACACTCCCAGGTGAACTCGGGTCCTCTACGAGCATTCCATCTAACCTTAACAATCGGTATCTTGTTTTGCTTAAGTCTCTTAACCTCACGATCCATTATTTCGACGGGTTCTTCAATGAATTGAAGTTTTTCATTGATTTGGATTTCGTCCATTGGAATAGTGAGATCTTCTTTAGCAAAATATTTCTTCAAATTCGAGACGTAAAAAGTGTTATGTACAGCCGTGAGTTGTTAAGGTAGCTCCAGTTGGTAAGCTACTGGTCCGACACGATCTATAATCTTGAATGGTCCAATGTACCATAGATTTAGTTTCCCCCATTTACCAAATCGAACAACGCCTTTCCAAGGTGAAACCTTAAGCATGACCATTTCTCCAATTTCAAACTCTATATCTTTTCTTTTACTATCCGTGTAGCTCTTTTGTCGACTCTGGGCAGTTTTCAATCGTTGTTGAATTTGGATGATTTTCTCGGTAGTTTCTTGTATTATCTCCGGACCCGTAATCTGTGTATCCCCCACTTCATTCCAACAAATCGGAGACCTGCACTTTCTACCATAAAGTGCCTCAAACAGCGCCATCTCAATACTAGAATGATAACTGTTGTTGTAGGAAAATTCTGCTAACGGTAGGTGTCGATCCCAACTATTTATGAAATCAATAACACATGCTCGTTGCATGTCTTCAAGCGTTTGGATCGTCCTTTCGCTCTATCCATCAGTTTGTGGATGATAGGCAGTACACATTTCTAAACGAGTCCCCAATGCTTTTTGCAACGTCTGCCAGAACCTTGAAACAAATCTACCATCTCTATCAGAGATAATAGAGATGGGTATTCCATGTCTGGAGACAACCTCCTTCAAATACAATGGCGCTAACTTCTCCATTTTGTCATCTTCTCTCATTGTCAGGAAGTGTGCTGACTTGGTGAGACGATCAACTATTACCCAAATAGTATCATAACCACTTGCAGTTCTTGGCAATTTAGTAATGAAATACATGGTAATGTTATCCCATTTCCATTCCGAGATTTCAGGTTGTTGTAGTAGACCTGATGGTTTCTGATGTTCAGCTTTGACCTTAGAACACGTCAAACATTCTCCTACATATTTAGCAATATCGGCTTTCATACCCGGCCACCAAAAGTGTTTCTTGAGATCTTTATACATCTTCCCCGCTCCGGGATGTATTGAATATCTGGTTTTATGTGCTTCTTTAAGTACCATTTCTCTCACATCTCTAAACCTTGGTACCCAAATTCTATCAGCCCTATATCGGGTTCCGTCTTCCCGAATATTAATATGTTTCTCTGATCCTTTAGGTATCTCATTCTTCAACTTTCCTTCTTTTACAACCCCCTGTTACGCCTCCTTTATTTGAGTAGTAAGGTTAGTACGAATAATTATATTCATAGCTTTTACCTGTATAGGTTCTCTGTCCTTTCTACTCAAAGCGTCAGCTACCACATTTGCCTTCCTTGGGTGGTATTGAATCTCAAAATCATAATCATTCAACAGTTCAATCCACCTGCGTTGTCTCATATTTAGTTGCTTCTGATTAAATATATGTTGGAGACTTTTGTGGTCGGTATATATAATACTTTTGAACCCATATAAATAATGCCTCCAAGTCTTTAATGCAAAAACAACAGCACCCAATTCTAAATCGTGAGTTGTATAATTTTGCTCGTGAATCTTCAATTGTCTAGACGCATAAGCAATCACCTTCATTCGTTGCATTAATACACAACCGAGACCTTGCTTTGATGCGTCACAATAAATCACAAAATCATTATTCCCTTCAGGCAATGACAATATAGGTGTCGTAGTTAGCTTTTTCTTCAATAACTGAAACGCCTTCTCTTGTTCATCCTTCCATTCAAATTTCTTCCCTTTATGCGTTAATGTAGTCAAGGGTTTTGCTATTTTGGAGAAATCTTGGATGAATCTTCTATAGAAACCAGCCAATCCTAAAAATTGACGTATATGCTTCGGAGTTTTTGGGATTTCCCACTTTTCAACGGTTTCGATCTTTGCCGGGTCCACCTGGATACCTTCTTTGTTCACTATGTGACCGAGGAATTGAACTTCTTCCAACCAAAATGCACACTTTGAAAACTTAGCGTACAGGTTTTCATTCCTCAATACTTCTAGCACTTTTCTCAAATGTTCTTCATGCTCTTGATCATTCTTTGAGTAAATAAGTATGTTATCGATGAAAACAATGACAAACTTGTCAAGATATAGCCCACACACTCGGTTCATAAGGTCCATGAACACAGCTGGTGCATTAGTCAATCCAAACGGAATAACCATAAACTCGTAATGACCATAACGCGTCTTAAATGTAGTTTTTGGAATATCATCCTCCTTTACTCGCATTTGATGATATCCAGAACGTAAATCGATTTTCGAATAAACCGACAAGCCTTGTAGTTGATCAAATAAGTCGTTAATTCTCGGCAGTGGATAACGGTTTTTGATGGTAAGTTTATTCAACTCTCTGTAGTCAATACACAACCTAAATGTACCATCCTTCTTCTTGACAAACAAAATAGGAGCTCCCCATGGTGATGTGCTTGGTCGAATGAAACCACGTTCTAATAGTTCTTGCAGTTGGCTTTGCAGTTCTTTCATCTCGCTGGGTGCGAGTCTGTAAGGAGCACGAGCTATTGGTGCAGCTCTTGGTACAAGATCTATTTGAAATTCAACAGATCGATGTGGAGGTAGTCCTGGTAATTCTTTCGAAAATACATCGAGAAATTCTTTTGCGACAGGAACATCATTGATGCTCTTTTCTTCAGTTTGTAGTTTCTCGACGTGTGCTAGAACAGCATAGCAACCTTTTCTTATTAGTTTTTGTACCTTCAAATTACTAATAAGATGTAGCTTCTTGTTGCCCTTTTCTCCATACACCATTAAGGGTTCTCCTTCTTCTCGTACAATGCAAATTGCATTTTTGTAACATACGATCTCTGCTTTCAACTCCTTCAGCCAGTCCATGCCAACTATTACATAAAAACTCCCTAACTCTACTGGTATCAAATGAATCTTAAATATTTCGCTACCCAGTTTAATTTCTCGATTCCGGCATATATAATCTGCTGAAATTAATTTACCGTTTGCTAATTCGAGTAAAAATTTACTATCCAATGGCGTCAATGGACAACTTAATTTAGCACAAAAATCTCTACTCATATAGCTTCTATCCACACCCGAATCAAATAAAACGTAAGCAGATTTATTGTCAATGAGAAACGTACCTGTAACAAGCTCCAGGTCTTCCTGTGCCTCTGCCGCATTAATATTGAAAACTCTTCCGCGGCCTTGTCCATTTGTGTTCTCCTGGTTCGGGCAATTTTCTAATAATGTGGCCCAGTTTTCCACATTTATAACAAACTACATTGGCATAACTTGCTCCGACACTACTTGCTCCGCCATTACTCGTTCCGACACCATTTGTTCCTTTCGTTCTGTTAACCCCTGGTCCGTAGACCTCACACTTCGCCGCGCTATGACCATTTCTTTTACACTTGTTGCAAAATTTGGTGCAGAACCCCGACTGATACTTTTCACACCTTTGGCATAGCTGCTTCTGATTGTTGTTGTTGTTGTGGTTGTTATTGTTGTTGGGATGATTGTTGTAGTTGTTGTTGTTGTTGTTGTTGTTGTTGTTGTTGTTGTTGTTGTTGTTGTTGTTGTTGTTGTGCCGTTTGTTGTTGTTGCGATTGATGTTGCGATTGTTGGGATAGTTGTTGTTGTATTGGTGACTCTTATCACCATTTTCCTCCCACTTTCTTTTGACTAGCTTCACGTTGGCCTCTTCGGCCGCCTGTTCTTTATTTCTTCCCTCAATCTGGTTCACTAGTTTGTGAGCCATTCTACATGCCTTTTTTATGGAGACAGGCTCGTGTGTACTTATATCTTCTTGGATTCTCTCCGGTAACCCTTTCACAAATGCGTCGATCTTCTCTTCCTCATCTTCGAACGCTCTCGGGCACAATAGGCACAATTCTGTGAATCGTCTTTCGTACGAAGTAATATCGAATCCCTGTGTTCATAACCGTCTAAGTTCTGACTTGAGCTTATTGACCTCGGTTCTGGGACGATACTTCTCGTTCATCAAGTGCTTGAATGCTGACCACGGTAGCGCGTAAGCAGCATCTTGTCCCACTTGCTCTAGATAGGTATTCCACCATGTTAACACAATATCTGTGAAGGTATGCATAGCGTACTTCACTTTGTCTCCTTCAGCACACTTACTTATGGCAAACATCGATTCAACTTTCTCGGTCCACCGTTTCAATCCGATTGGTCCTTCGGTCCCATCAAATTCTGAAGGTTTGCAGGCAGTGAATTCCTTGTAGGAGCATCCTACACGATTTCTTGTGCCGTTAGCTGTATTGCTAGATTCAGAGTTATTGTTGGTATGTAGCGCGGCCTGTACTGCGGCTATGTTTGAAGCAAGAAAGGCACGAAATTCCTCTTCGCTCATATTCAAGGTGTGTCAAGTAGTCGGTGCATTTCCTTCAAAATAGTCAAATAAAACAATTTAATCATACAGAATATTAAGAGTAGTCAATAGTATCTCGTAGCATAATATGAACTCATTTATAAAAGATTTTTCTTCATATTAGTGTTTTATAAGTTTAAATTCGGCTACTACCTACCCGTTAAGTTCATACTTAGCAGCTAATATAAAATTCAACTACTACAATTCCATATGAAAAACTGATTATAATAATATATCACATACAAATATTCTTCAAACTTACAACTTTGCTATATTACATATAACATGAAATATAGTACACTATGATACATGACAGTTTTGAAGATAAATCTAGTTAATACGCAAGTTGTTCAGCAAAGGAAATAAAGACACGTAATTCATAAGTCCAGAAACAAGTCATGCATTCTGGTTTTACTAAGACGACTTCCCATCCTTGGTCTTATGGAAAATAACCGTTATGACCATTAGTTAGGCAGCATGTTGTAATGTCGTCAAAAGGACGAGGGTTTCGTAATGTCCAACAGCCCCGTAATAATCTAAAAACCTTGTTTCTCACCCCAACTACTGAATCCATGACTTGTGGGGAAGTTTTATTTAAAAGCTGCAATCCGATGTTCTTTTTCTCACTTTGGTAAGAAGCGAACATCACTAACCCGTAAGCATAACATGCTTCTTTATGTTGCATGTTAGAAGCTCTTTCTAATTCACGAAATCCTATGTTGGGATATGTTGAGTCAAAATAGGTTCTTAACCCGTAGCGTAAAATTTCATTTGGGTTCTCCGCATTTAACGCTTTAAAGAAAATAAGGCGTAACTTAAAGTCTCCCCAATGTGATATACCCCACCTATCAAAGGAAAGCCTTTTATAAACTATGGCATTTCTGGAAAGTCTTAATGTTTGACAAGTTAATTTCGCCATAACTAAATGTGCTGATGAATTCTGACCGACTCTAGACAAGATTTCCTCAATCATATCCTCTGGTAGGTCTTCTAAAATATTCGGTTGTCTACCTTTAACGTCCATTTTCTTTTTATACTGTAAAATAGACAAGGATTAGATTCGTAAAAATAAATAATACAAGCAATTTTTACATAGAACATAAAAGTACAAGCACACTACAATACATTTATTACACAACATGCTCACACCACTCTAATCTAAATGTCTGGTTTCTTCTTCTTCGGACTTGGTTCTTTTTCCTAATCTTCTAGGGATATATGATGTTCCTCTAATATGAGTCGTCATTTTCCACATTGGTTTAGAAAAACCTGGTGGTTTAGAGGTTCCCGGGTTATTGTCACGATATTGAAAATACGGGTGTTGACGGTACATATAAAGTTCATCGGGGTCGGAATCAGATTTCTCTATATTGATGTCTTTTCCCTTATTATTTTCTTTTGCCTCATTAAATTAGGTCGTGGTAATTTCTATAACATCATCGGAATCCTCATCAGGATCCGATTCATCGGAAAATTGGTAATTTTCCTAATATTTTGCTTCCTTAGCGGAAACACCATTGACCATTATTAACTTTGGTCCATTGGTTGAGGATTTTCTTTTATTTGACAGGTTTTCTGTGGTTCCTACTATTCCCCCCTCCAGAACCTCTTCTTCTTCCAGTTCCTCTTCTTCTGGTTCCTCTTCTTCCGGTTCCTCTTCTTCCGATTCCGTTTCCTCTTCTTTCGATTCTTCGGGAACTTGTGAATCATGCCAATATATATTCGACTCTTCGTTATTATTAGGTGAGTCAATGGGATTTGTGCTAGAGGTAGACATCTATCACACAATATCAAACATGTTAAGAGATTTATATATCACATAATATTTACATGTTAATAATATATAGTTTCCAACAAAAATGTTAAGCAATCATTTTTAAAGAAAACATGGTCGAAGTCCAGACTCACTAATGCATCCTAACAAACTCGATAAGACACACTAATGCAAATTTTCTGGTTCTCTAAAGCTCTGATACCAACTGAAATGTCCTGTTCATATTGATTATAAATGTTCCATATTAATTGATTTCGTTGCGAGGTTTTAACCTCTATATGAGACGTTTTTCAAAGACTGTATTTATTTTTAAAACAACCATAACCTTTATTTTATCAATATAGGTTTTAAAAACATTACGTAGATTATCAAATAATGATAATCTAAAATATACTGTTTATACACGACCATTACATAATGGTTTACAATAGAAATATATTACATCGACATATGTTTCTTGAATGCAGTTTTTACACAATATCATACAAACATGGACTCTAAATCTTGTCCTTATTTTAGTATGAAACAGCAGAAGCTCTTAGTATTCACCTGAGAATAAACATGATTTAAACATCAACAAAAATGTTGGTGAGTTATAGGTTTAACCTATATATATCAAATCGTAACAATAGACTACAAGATTTCATATTTCAATACACATCCCATACATAGAGATAAAAATCATTCATATGGTGAACACCTAGTAACCGACATTAACAAGATGCATATATAAGAATATCCCCATCATTTCGGGACACCCTTCGGATATGATATAAATTTCGAAGTACTAAAGCATCCGGTACTTTGGATGGGGTTTGTTAGGCCCAATAGATCTATCTTTAGGATTCGCGTCAATTAGGGTGTATGTTCCCTAATTCTTAGATTACCAGACTTAATAAAAAGGGGCATATTCGATTTCGATAATTCAACCATAGAATGTAGTTTCACGTACTTCTGTCTATTTTGTAAATCATTTATAAAACCTGCATGTATTCTCATCCCAAAAATATTAGATTTTAAAAGTGGGACTATAACTCACTTTCACAGATATTTCCTTCCTCGGAAATAAGACTTGGCCACGGATCGATTCACGAACCTATACAAATATGTACATATATATATCAAAGTATGATCAAAATATAATTATAACCATTTTTATTATGTTTTAAAGATTTGAGTGTATTAAGTCAGCTGTCCTCGTTAATAACCTACAACTAGTTGTCCACAGTTAGATGTACATAAATAAATCGATATATATTATCTTGAATCAATCCACGACCCAGTGTATACACGTCTCAGGCTAGATCACAACTCAAAGTTTATATATTTTTGGAATCAACCTCAACCCTGTATAGCTAACTCCAACATTACTACATATAGAGTGTCTATGGTTGTTCCAAATAATATATATACATGGGTCGATATGATATGTCAAAACATTTGCATACGTGTCTATGGTATCCAAAAATTACATAATATATTAGAATACATGTATAATACAATATAAGTTAGCTAAGATATGATTTGTATAGATTTGTTAAACATTTCCCGTAGCTAAAAAGATCAAAAATATCCAATCTTGTTTTACCCATAACTTCTTCATTTTAAATCCGTTTTGAGTGAATCAAATTGCTATGGTTTCATATTGAACTCTATTTTATGAATCTAAACAGAAAAAGTATAGGTTTATAGTCGGAAATATAAGTTACAAGTCATTTTTGTAAAGGTAGTCATTTCAATCGAAAGAACGACGTCTAGATGACCATTTTAGAAAACATACTTCCACTTTGAGTTTAACCTTGATTTTTGGATATAGTTTCATGTTCATATGAAAAATCATTTTCCCAGAAGAAAAACTTTTAAATCAAAGTTTATCATAGTTTTTAATTATCCAAACCAAAACAGCCCCCGGTTTCACTACGACGGTGTATATCCGATTTTATGGTGTTCATCGTGTTTCCAGGTTTTAAATCATTAAGTTAGCATATCATATAGATATAGAACATGTGTTTAGTTGATTTTAAAAGTCAAGTTAGAAGGATTAATTTTTTTGTTTGTGAACAAGTTTAGAATTAACTAAACTATGTTCTAGTGATTACAAGTTTAAACCTTCGAATAAGATAGCTTTATATGTATGAATCGAATGATGTTATTAACAACATTACTACCTCAAGTTTTCTGGATAAAACTACTGGAAATGAGAAAAATGGATCTAGCTTCAAAGGATCCTTGGATGGCTTGAAAGTTCTTGAAGCAGAATCATGACACGAAAACAGTTCAAGTAAGATTTTCACTCGAAATAAGATTGTTATAGTTGTAGAAATTGAATCAAAGTTTGAATATGAATATTACCTTAAATTAGAAAGATAACCTACTGTAAATAACAAAGGTTCCTTGATCTTATATGATTACTTGGAATGGATTAGAAAGCTTGGAAGTAGATTTGCAAACTTGGAAGTATTCTTGATTTTTATGAAACTATACTTATGGAATTTATGAAGAACACTTAGAACTTGAAGATAGAACTTGAGAGAGATCACTTAGATGAAGAAAATTGAAGAATGAAAGTGTTTGTAGGTGTTTTTTGTCATTGGTATATGGATTAGATATAAAGGATATGTAATTTTGTTTTCATGTAAATAAGTCATGAATGATTACTCATATTTTTGTAATTTTATGAGATATTTCATGCTAGTTGCCAAATGATGGTTCCCACATGTGTTAGGTGACTCACATGGGCTGCTAAGAGCTGATTATTGGAGTGTATATACCAAGGTTGCAAAAGACGCGAGACGGGGTCGAGACGGTCGGGTCCTAAAAGGGTCGAGACGGGGTCGAGACGGAGGTCTAGACGGATGTTGACTAACGTTGACTTTTAAATAAAAATGTTATATATTATATATATATTGTACATTACATTATTCCAAACATAAGCATTTCACACATGTTTAAATACTTCAACATTTCAAACATAAAAAAAGAAACCCTAAGTAATAGCACAACGTTTAATATTAAAAAAAAAAAACTTGAAAAAAATCAGAAAAACCCGTTTTTTTCCCGTCTCGGACCGTGTTTGACCGTCCTTTGACCGTTTTTTGGCCGATTTCCGTTTTTTCAAACGTTTTATGTATAAACGGGACGGGGCACTCCAAAATCCGTCTACACCCCCGTCTACACCCCCATTTTTTCCATTTTTTACAACACTGGTATATACCAATAGTACATACATCTAAAAGCTGTGTATTGTACGAGTACGAATACGGGTGCATACGAGTAGAATTGTTGATGAAACTGAACGAGGATGTAATTGTAAGCATTTTGGTTAAGTAGAAGTACTTTTATATGTGTCTTGAATTCTTTCAAAAGTGTAAGAATACATATCAAAATACAACATGTATATACATTTTAACTGAGTCGTTAAGTCATCGTTAGTCGTTACATGTAAATGTTGTTTTGAAATCTTTAGGTTAACGATCTTGTTAAATGTTGTTAACCCAATGTTTATTATATCTAATGAGATGTTAAATTATTATATTATCATAATATTATGATATATTAATATATCTTAATATGATATATATACATTTAAATGTCCTTACAACGATAATCGTTACATATATGTCTCGTTTCGAAATCCTTAAGTTAGTAGTCTTGTTTCGAAATCCTTAAATATACATAATGACATGTTTACTTATCATTTATCATGATTAAACATAGTGTAAAAATATCTTAATATGATTCATATGTAATTAGTAAGACATTGTTATAACGATAATCGTTATATATATCGTTTCGAGTTTCTTAATTCAATAAACACAATTTTATGTATATAAAGCATTGTTAAAATACCTAATGAGATACTTACTTATCATAATATCATGTTAACTATATATATAATTATATATATGTCATCATATAGTTTTTACAAGTTATAACGTTCGTGAATCACCGGTCAACTAGGGTGGTCAATTGTCTATATGAAACCTATTTCAATTCATCAAGTCTTAACAAGTTTGATTACTTAACACGTTGGAAACATTTAGTCATGTAAATATCAATCTCAATTAATATATATAAACATGGAAAAGTTCGGGTCACTACAACCATCAACACCACCAACAGCAACATCCGCATCCCACACATCAACATCACAATATGTACCTCGAGCATCAACGTCATACGTACTGTAGTTACCAAGAAGTACCAGCAACAATAACCGATGAAGTAATGCCTCATAACTTCATTAAAGAAAAATTCTGTGGCGATTATGTAATCTCTAAAGTCTTAGAGATTACCTATTCTAGCCTTAACCATAAATCAGATGTGTAGACCTAGATGATAAGAGGAAGAGTAAAAACCCTGATTGGAATGGTGCACGATTTACAAGCTAGAATTGTTTTACTAGCAGCATCAACAGTACCGTTAGTATCACCAACACTGGCAAAACCTGTAGCACTACATACTCTGCCAATTCCATAATCACCGCAAACATTATCACAAATCAACAACGCGTATATTGTATCAACGAGTTATGAAGTATTAACTCATTTCCTCTGAAGAATTTATATGTATAATTTATATATATAAATTTTTAAACTACAAAATATTTTTTCGTACTAGGCTATTATGTATGAATTGAAAAAGGGTAGATACTACTCGATTAAATTCATATTATTAATATGCTATGAGGTACATCCTTCGTTAATAACATAACCATCGTTAACTATAATTTCTGTTTCAACTCAATAAATTCCATTTCATAATAAACTAAGTGTATTATTCAATTACATGTTTGATTTTACACTTTTCATATACTCAAAACTTTCTAGACAACATCATTCGTACCTTGTGAAGCTCACAAGAATTCCACGAACACCAATAACATTCACCGAGTAAATATCAATAAAAATGAATAATGAAGTACTGATTCATAATTTTATTTACGTCGAAGTGATAATCCACGAAGATTACGAAATTTCTAAAGTTTTAGAGATTATTCATTTCTAGTTCCAGCTAAAAATTAAATGAGCTTAATATGATATTAACTCATTAAATCTGTATTACATTTGAAGAAAATATACATATTAATATTTTCATAAAAATTGTAATAAAATTCTCTCGTACAAAAGATTACTTGTGAAATTTTTAACGGGTAGGTAATACCCGAGAGATATATAAATTCACAATTAATATGATTCCGATTCATCAAATCATTCACTATACTCCCTACTCTCACAATAATATACATTCAAAACAACCATACTTATTCAAATCCAATTACATATTCCGATTTTGAAATCTCGGAATTCAATTTGAGATATAACTGGTATCATCGCTCTTAGATTCCTACATCTTTCAAAACTATACTTTGACTTCAAAACTGTGCTAGAACATCATTTCTATTCATAGAATCCAGAAAAATATTTGTATCATTCAAAATTCTAGAACATCATATGTATATTAACAATTACAATATGTGTTCAAACCTGTCAAAATTCCTGAAGACACTTCAAATAATGAACAAATCGAGATGATGATCCAACCACATGTTACCCATAGTCATGCACCTGAAAAACTCTCGAAACCAAAGTCATAGTTTAACTCGTATTCATGTCAGATCTTTTGGCATTTATTACAAAAAAAAAACTACTCAATCCCTTTTCAAAATAGACATTTTTGTCACAGCTCCAGCAAATCAACTTCAATTATTCATTCGAATAAGCCTTTTTATAACGATTACCCCTTCATCATTATTACCGGGGAACCTTTTATATCTCACCACATTAGCAGTAAACTTACCAACAACTTCATTGATCTTTTAGCCTCTCCGAAAAATCACTATACTCAGTCATTGAAACCCTATCATGTACTCATCTGCATCTTGTAATGGTAGTTGCCATATCAAAAAGCTTGTATCATTATTCTTGAATTTCGCAGCAGTTCTACGTCAACAGTTATATATATACATATAACGCCTATCTCCAAGACTTACATACTTCGAATGTGAAGTTTCTGAAAAATGCCATAAACTGCGAACTAGTTCTCGAAATACTGAAAAATGTTGATGAAGCAGCAAAAACTGTAAACGACCTTAACAGTCAAAAGTTTGATGATAAAGAATAGTGTGTTGGCAAAGCTCGGAAAAAGAGAAGGTTTGGAACTGGAAAACGGATTGAGCAAACCATGAAGGGGGCCGTGGACAAATCACAAAGACTAAACCTGCCTTCAATGAATCCAAATGATTTAGTATCTGCTAAAATTATTATCGAATACTTTGCTCCTGACTCTAAACCATTACGGATAAATCTTCATCATCCATCCATGTTAGAAATTCTAAGATATCATCATATCTTTTATTATAAATATCCTCGATATTTCTGAAAAAATCTTCATAACTATTCTTATCTGAAATCAATTATCTCTTCGCGCTATCTGTATTACATAGAAAGGAAACCTTTTTAGTTTCTAAATTCTGAAAAATTCGAACTTGAAATGTGAATGTTATTGAAGTAGTGTTGGTAACTGAAGCATGAGTTAGTTTAATATAATGACAATTGATCAACATGATTATATTACAGTAAGTAATGCTGAGTTTCTAAATGGAACGTGATGATTCGCAGATCATAACGTCATCATGTGCCATATTACATGACTCTTACATTCTACTTAATCTCCAAACATATTAAGAACATATCCTCGTGATAGTTCTATTTTTCCGGGATATTCTGGTAATTTGACAAATCAAGATCGTGTCATTACAATTTCCTACTTAGAACATTAATTATGTTCATTCCAAAATTTATACCTACGAATTCTGGACCATTATTCGCTTGATTTAAAGTCGGGAAGACAAAAAAAAAGAACGAAGCTCCGAAATAAAAATGGGAGTATAAATCACAGCAAATAAGAGAGAGCATTAACTGTGAATGTCAATGATTATAGAAAGACAGAAGCAGGGACATCAAAAAATAAGGGAAGATATAAAGTCCGACGACAACACATAAATTACAAACCGTGTATATCAATAAGTATTGCAACATAAAGACACGGGAGAACTAAAAACACTATAAAACCAAGAGTATAGTAGAAGTGAATAGATTCCTCTGACGGCAGATGAAAAAGAAGAATGATAGATATGAAAGTTAGGAATATATCAAAAATCATAACTGGATGGAGCATATTGATGAATGCTTTAAAGTATGGATTGAGGGAGGAAGAATAGAAGGTGTGAGTTATGGAAATAAAGAAACGAAGGGGGTAGATATATAGTAAAATATCTGACAGGGATATCAAAATAGATTATCGTATTTAATCAAAGAAGATCCTAATTTTCTTAATTATTGAAGAATCAAATCTTATTACAATGATTTTCTCTAAATCCCTTGAACTTCGGAAATCAATCCTATCTACGTCAAAAGATATGACGAATCTACATTTATTCATTTCACTCTTTTGTGATAACTTCACTCGTACTCTTCAAAAATTGAATTGTTTTATCTATATTACTCAATGATGATAAATCTCTAATTTTCAGCTCATATGCGTCATGAAAACATACTTATTGTCAGCCATGACCATCCTAATCAAATTTCGGGACGAAATTTCTTTAACGGGTAGGTACTGTGATAACCCAGAAATTTCTGACCAAATTTAAACTTGATCTTTATATGTTTCCGACACGATAAGCAAAGTCTGTAATGTTGAAATCTCAAAAACTTTGAACTGTGTTCATGTATTCATTTACCCTTCGACTGCTCTCGATGATTCACGAACAATTATGTGTAAATAGATATGTATGAATATATACATATGCGTGATCATTAAATTGAGAAATATTAATAAAACATTCAATGATTTGGTTGATATGAAAATAATTATGAAATTATTATTATGACTTGAAAACGTTAACAAAGTATTTGATGAATAATACTTTACATAAACGTATTAGTTTCAATATATGATTATAGACGGAATTAAAAGATAATATCAAATGATTGAATTATCAGATACATTGTGATTATGATTACGGGTCTCTGTTATGAGGTCCACTATGATTTAAGAAATTTGTTCTTTTTGACAACATTAGGAAAATGGTAAAGTGATTTACAAGTAAGAACAAATGTGTCAATTAACGAGAACTAAACAAATGTTAATGGAGATTCTTGTTTGATTTTCAATTCATGATTTACATTATTTTCCTCGTGACTTTGATAAGATAATTATTATAACTTTCATTTTTTTTATATGAAAGTAAGAACGTGTAGTGTAAATAACTTAGATGTTGGATAATGACAAATTATGTAAATCGATATTTTACATCAAGACTATTTCATACGTTTATTTAACTTTTGGACTTATCTCACACTTCACCGACAAACTATAATTTAAAAGCTTGAAATCTATTATGAGTATAAATAACTTTACTTTTCTAAATGTATTATAATATATAAATAGTGTTTCAAAAATGTAAACGTGATACGACATAATATTTTTCTACTATCTAAACGATTCCAAAATAAAATATAAAGTATAATTAGTTTTGAAAAACTAAATATTGTATTATTAAATAAATATTTCAATTATATATAATATGAACAAATTTTTTTTTTTAAAATTAAGATATATATATTTTACAAGTGATAAAATATAATATAAAACGTTTGATTTAAAATAATATATTTTGATAACCAAAGACACATTGATTTATAGAAGCAAATGACCACAACACTCAAATGTAAAGGTTATACTTTAGGTAATACAACCTATCAATGATTAAGTCTAATTATTGATAAAGGTACGAGTCACGAAACATAAAGTGCTAGTTTTCTCAGCATACGAGAGGACGTTCGAAAAACTGGAACCGGGTCATAAGTCGACCGACAATGTACAAGTCATCGGAATTAAAATTACAGGTCAACTATGCATGTGAATATAATATAATATAATATATAATTAATTATATGAATTAAATAATAATTTATATAAAATAATATGTAGAAAATGTCGGCAAAGAAAAGTTTATGCGAATATGCTGGTCACTTAATCCATGCGAGCGCATGGTATTTCAACATGACACTCATGCGATCGCATGAGTGTCAGTTCCAGCTCCTAGTCTATAAATGAAAATCGAGTTCTGGATCCAAATTCATTCCTCAATCTCTCTCGACATCTCTATATATAAAAATATATTATTATTATTATTATTATTATTATTATTATTATTATTATTATTATTATTATTATTATTATTATTATTATTATTATTATTATTATTATTATTAATCTTATTATTATTAGTAGTATTAGTATTATTATTAACAATATATACATAAAATACTACGACGAGGTTATGAGCGGGTTATTTCGAAACGGGTTTTATGAGCAGGATAGAGCTAAGGAAATTATGGGTTATAACTACGGAGGTGATGGGTATTATTCAAGGGTATTGTTCGTGAGGTCAAACTAGTGTTTATCATCTCTGTTGCATCTACGTTATAACGACCCGTCCTAAACCATCTGGACGAATACATTACATTTGGTTACATCGCGAGGTACTTGACCTCTATATGATACATTTTACAAATATTGCATTCGTTTTTAAAAGACAAACTTTCATTACATCGAAAGTAGACGGTATGCATACCATTTCATTTTATATCCAACTATAATTGACTTAATAATAATCTTGATGAACACAATGACTCGAATGCAACGTCTTTTGAAATATGTCATGAATGACTCCAAGTAATATCTCTAAAATGAGCAAATGCACAGCGGAAGATTTCTTTCATAACTGAGAATAAACATGCTTTAAAGTGTCAACCAAAAGGTTGGTGAGTTCATTAGTTTATCATAAATAATCATTTCCATTATTTTAATAGACCACAAGATTTTCATTTTCATTTCTCATAAATATACGTCCCATGCATAGAGACAAAAATCATTCATATGGTGAACACCTGGTAACCGACCTTAACAAGATGTATATAGAATATCCCCATCATTCCGTGACTCCCTACGAACATGATAAATTCGAAGTACTAAAGCATCCGGTACTTTAGATGGGGCTTGTTGGGCCCAATAGATCTATCTTTAGGATTCGCGTTAATTAGGGTGTCTGTTCCCTAATTCTTAGATTACCAGACTAAAAAGGGTCATATTCGGTTTAATAATTCAACCATAGAATATACTTTCACGTACTTTTGTCTATTTCGTAAAGCATTTATAAAAGTTGCGCATGTATTCTCAGTCCCAAAATATATATTGCAAAAGCATTTAAAAAGGGAGCAAATGAAACTCACTATAATGTATTTTGTAGTAAAAATACATATGACGATATTGAACAATGCAGGGTTGGCCTCAGATTCACGAACCTATATCATTTATATATATTAACACATATAATGGTAATTCAAACAAATTTATATATATTATTAGTGATTTAATTGTTATTTTAATTATATATTTCATTAATAATTTAATTAACTATATTTATTTTATATACTTTAGAAAAATGTTAGTAATACAAATAATGATAATAGTAATAATAATGTTTAAAAATAATAATTTTAATGTTAAATGTAATAATGATGATAATGATAATAGTAATGAAAATAATAGTAATAACAATAATATTTGTAATACTTAGTAATAATAATACTAATAATAATTATAATATTAATAATAAAAAATGATAAAAATAATAATGATACTTATTTTATTAATTCATAAAATGATAAGATTAGTAATAATATTACTTATGTTAATACTAAAAATGATACAATAATAATATTAGTAATGGTTATAGAAATACTACCTCAAAGATGTTGTCCCTAAAAAATAATGCCCAAGTCCGGGTTTGAACCCGCGACGTCCCACTAACCCGATAGCATCCTAAACATTCTATCACCATTTCATTTCTGATTTAACCACTACCCTAATTCATTTACTCAATGAATCTGCTCCCTTCTTCTTCATAGTTCCTATGAAATCGTCATCATCATTTTATGCTCATAATATCATCGTCATCGTGACCAATATTATTATCATCGATCATGAATCATTTTCAACATAAGATCACACGCATCATCATCTAATTATCTTATATCAATGTTATTTCCCTAATCATCATTATTCGGCCCAATCATAAAACAGGAACCGAATCTCGGCCCAACAGTTAAATTTTTCTAAACTCATTTACTAGCCTAACTCAAAGTCCACTAAGCTTAATGGACTACAGCAGCCCAACTAACCTTTGTTAGCCTTTTTAAATAAAAGTTCATGATGCAACATAATGTTTGGAATTTTGCTTCTGTATTGTTCGATTGAGATACTGTATTGTTCGATTGAGATACACACAAGCCACCACCGTTCTTCCTTCGCACCTCATGTTTTTATTCATCATCATTTATATCTTCTATCACTTATTGACATTGTTTATCATAACAAAATTATGGGATCAGCATCACCGCAAAAACCAAATGAACAATATAATAATTGAACCTTGGCCCAAAACACTAACAGTACGTGTCCTAGCATGGAAATATTTCGAAGCCCACATCTCTATTATTTAAACCATCATCTTCTAATTTATTTAAGTTCAGTCCTATACAACTAGTCCATAAATAATCCTATAAGTTTAATCAGCCATCATTCCACCATATTTTTATTATATACAAATATAGTGGAGCTAGTATGGATGTCGGCCAGAAAGTAAAAGTCACACAACCATATATCATCTTGATCACGATCCACATCATCATCATTTGTCATCTACTCGTACTATCAATATCATAATACGTAACACTTCATCATTCTATAATACTTTAATCGTTTTCTAATCCTAACCGCCATCATCATCATCTTCACGAGTCATCATTATTTTTTAATAACTCGTTCAATTTAATTACAAGGGAACCGAAATAAAAGCTTGGGTTATCTAAAGTGTTACATTCCAACTAGAACATGACGAGCCCATAACCATTTAAAAGTCTACTAAACAAACAAGTCCTAATTGAATAACCATTTAATTTAGTCCATGATATGTGGGAATATTTCAAGGATTCGAATAGTCATCCTATTGGTGGGCTCTTGTTATCAAAGAAAAAGGAGACATGAAACAATTAACAACACATCGTCATCGTGTTTCATCTTCTTTTTTTTATATCAATATCATATACTTTATGTTACCCGTAATATTCTAATAGTCGTATAACCGGAAGTATGACTGCCATGGCATCCGGATGGAACTGTTACAGTAGTGGTGGTAATCTCCTCAATCGTTTAGCAATGCAGCAACAATTAATTAGCATGCAGGTTTGCTGTAGTTGTAGTAATTGAAATTAGAATTGGGAGAGAGAAAAGATGAGAGAGAGTAGAGAGATTGGTGGTTGTTAAGGCTTGGGGTTGTTCTTGGTTCAAGCAGAATTAGTAAGCAGGTGAGGATGGTCATGGAGACGGGGTGGCGATTAAGGTTGAAGATTGGTGGTGAAGTGATGGCTCGGAGAGAAAACAAGAAAGAAGTGGGTGTGATATTTGTAGTCGTAAAGAAGAAGCAGCTAGGATAACAAGGTGGTAGCAGTTTTGATCGATCATAAAAAGAATGACACAAACTCAACAATTGTGGTGATGATGAACGATAGTTAAGTTGGTATGGATGGTGGTTCTTGTCGACTGCATCTAGCTAGAATAGAAAGGTTTTCGGGTTTGAGATGGCAACCGTGAATAATTGTGTGGTGTTGGGTCTTGACTAAATCAAGTGGGTTTATAGCAGTAGTTAAGTAATGGTGGTTGATGAAGATGGTGGCGTGTGGTTGCAGCCGTAAAGAAGAAGGAAGGTGATGATGGTTGTTTATTGATCCAAGAATAAGAAAAAAAGAGAAGTGAGTAGTAGTGGATTTGAGTGATATTAACATATATGAGATAGATATAGATATTTGAAACAGAGTGAGGCTCTAACAAATACAGTGAGCACAGTAATCAATCAATCAATATCAATATCAAAAATTAAATCACGAGTGAGATTAGTGATATGAAATGATAGCAACAAATAACAGAAAGTAGGAGCTGGTGGGGTTTGTAAATAACAAGGATAATGATCGATTTGTATGTATGTATGTATGTCGACCATTTCCCTAAGCAGAATATGACCATAGGATATGATCATAAAATAACAAAAGTTTTGATATAAAAACAGAATTTTCTAATTATCTGTCTTTCTATTTTGTATTAAATTAATATTATTAATTAATAATAATAATACTAAAAATATTAATTATATTAATAATAATAATAATAATAATAAATAATAATTATAAAATTAATTATAATAGTAATGATAATAATAAAAACTTGTATTATTTCCTAATAATAACAATAATAATAACTATACTAATAATATTGATTAATGATAAAGGTAATAAAATAATAAATTCTAGAAATGATAGTAGTAATAATACCTAATAATAATATAACAATTTACATGTATCTATTTACAAATAGTTGTTTCTTGAATCGTCGAGAATGGTCGAAGGTCAATTGAATATATGAAACAGTTCAAAATTTTTGAGACTCAACATTACTGACTTTGCTTATCGTATCGAAATCATATGAAGATTAAGTTTAAATTTGGTCGGAAATTTTTGGGTCTTCACAGTACCTACCCGTTAAAGAAATTTATCGCGAAATTTAAGGGAGGTGGTCATGGCTAACACTAAAAAATATTTTTATGACAATTATGAGCTAGAAATTAAAGTTTTTATCATCAGCGAGTAATATGGATAAAACGATTCATTTATTTGACGAGTGCGAATGAAGCTATCACAAAAGAGTGAATTGAATAAATGTATGTTTGTCTTAACCGGTGACGTAGTCACGATTGATTTCTGGAATTTGAGGGATTTAAAGATAATCTTCGAAATCAATATAAGATTTGATTCTTCGGTAATTCAGGAAATTAAGATCTTCCTTGATTAAATGCGATAATCTGTTTCGATCTCTCTGTCGGATACTTCACTATAAGTCCGCCCTCTTCATTTCCTTATTTTCACAGCTCACCCCTTCTATTCTTTCTTCCTCAATTCAACTTTTGTTTTCTCTTCTCGACTTTAAGTCAAACGAATAATGATCCAGAATTCATAGGTATGGAGTTTCGAATAATTCTAATGTTCTAAGTAGAAAGGAACGTAATAGCATGATCTTGATTGGTTAAATTACCAGAATTCAAGAGAAAAGATAGGACTATCAAGAAATTATGTTCTTGATATGTTTAGAGATTAGTTAGAATGTAAGAGTCGTGTAACATGGCACGTGATGATGTTATGATCTGTGAATCATCACTTCCCCTTAGAAACTCAGCATGATTTACTGTAATATAATCACGTTGATCAAGTGTCATTATATTATACTAACTCATGCTTCAGTTTCCAACACTACTTCAGAATTCATTCATAGTTTATACTTAGATTTTACCGAAATTTTCAATATAGTGTATTACAGATAGCACGAATAGGTATATAAATTCGAACGAGAATATTTATGAAAATATCCTTTGAAATATCGAAGATAATTATGATGATATTTTGGAATTTCTAAGTTCGAAGGTTGATGAAGAAAAAATTTCCGCAAGATCTTAACATGACCTCAGAGCAAGATATTCTCTAAAGATTTCATTGGATCCAGAATTACCTGGATCCTTTAAATATAGGGTTTGGTCCTTGTATTTGTCCTTGGTCTCCTTCATGATTAGCTCAATCCGTTTTTCAGTACCAAATTTTTAATCGAGCGTTCCCAACACTCCATTCTTCATCATCAACCTTTTGGCCATTTAGGCCATCTACAATTTTACTGCTTTGTCTACATTTAATGCAGCCATATCTGAATCGTCGGTTATCATTCCTAGGTGTTTTTAGGAGAATTGTGTTTTTAGATGATTAAACGCTGATGTTAGTATGGTGGAATATAAAAGGTTCTCTGGTACCAATAAATGAGCACGCATATATATCAAGGTTATAATAAGGTTGTTTTGAATGAAAAATCGAAGTTGTCTTGCTGGAGCTGTGACAAAATTGGCTATTTTGAAAAAGAACTGCAAAGTTATTTTGGGTAATAATAACACTAAGGAATTAGCACAACTACGCGTTAAATGTTTATTCAATTTTCGCGAGTTTTTCGGGTGCATCACTATATGCATAAATCTTTTCTTCCGTAGATGAAGTGCGGTTGGTTCATCCTTTGGATTGAGGCGTTTTCAAGAATCATGAAAAGTTTGAACATAGATTGTAATCGTCAAGATACAAATGAGGTTTAAGATGAAATCAAGTGGCAAACTTGAAGAATTGTTTAGTTTCATATGTTATAATCAATATTTTAGTTCATTTTAATTGTCCAATGTTGACAATCCACAGTTAGCAGTCCACAATTTGTAGTTCAACAATTCATATATAGTTTAATATATAATATTCGAATTAATTAATACGTGTCGTGACCCGTTATATACATGTCTCAGACTCGATCACAACTCAAAGTATATATATTATTTGAGAATCAACCTCAACCATGTATAGTGAACTCGATCATTACATTATATAGAGTATCTATAGTTACTCCAAATAATATATATAGATGCGTCGATATGATATGTCAAAACCTTGTATACGTGTCCTGTTATTTAAAGTGCGTAAAATAAATAACAGAAATTAAATGACGATAAATAAAATTGCGAGAATATAAATTGCGATAAATAAATTACGATAAATAAAATGTAATCAGTTAGCTAGGAACTGTTAGCTAGGAACAGTTAGCATGGATTCTTAACAATTTTTTTTTCTCATAGTTAATTTGTTTGTTTCTAACAAATTTTATTTTGTCCAATGTTTTCTTCATTATGCCACTTGTTGGATTCTGATAGGTCAAAATCCAAATATGAAATTTGAATGAAAATGGTTATTCTGTGGTGAACGAATACGTATTTCTGTGAATGTAAGTAGGATAGTAAATGATCGTTGAATCAGATTCGAAGAATGTACAGTGTAACTTATTAATGTGGAATCTAAATATTCCTCGGGTATTACCTACCCGTTAAAATATTTTCACCATTAACAGTTTGCACAATAAAACTTTTAATTACAATATTTATGAAAACATATATACATATATATTTTCTTCAGACATATCATGGATTTAATGAGTCAATGTGATATTAAACTCATCAGATTTACGGCTAGAACTAGAGTACATAATCTCTAAAACATTAGAGATTACATAATTGCCATGAAGGACAAAGATAGTTTATGTAGAACGATTCGTAGAACGATGATTATGCATGAGGTATAGATTTCGAGGTTGAGACGTGTGATGATGTTGTTGTTGTTGGTACTGGTTATGCTGCTGGTGCTGCTGATGGTGGTACTGTTGCTGTCGGTGCTACAAGTGTTGTTGGTGCTGAGGTTGGTGATGATGTTGGTGTAGTAAGTATAGCTTGTAGATCACGCACCATTCTTGTTAGGGTTTCTATCCTAACCTCTATCATTTCTATCCACCCACTCATCTGATTCGATAGATCTTGATTATCAATTCGAAGTTCCCTAACTTCTTCTAATATTCCCCTTTGATTGGTATTCGGAAGTAAAGGTTGAATATTTTCTGAGATTGTAGTAATACGACCTTCGAGGTGGAAAATTCTAGCAAGAAGGATGAATACAGTGTTGCGCATAGGTTCACCGGTGAGTACATCATTTTCTCCGATGTTAGGAGGTAAGTTTGGATCGCGGTAGGGCTCGCCTTCTTCATTTCTCCATCGAGTGAGTAAGTCTCGGACCCACCCCCATCTCCTCCAGAAAGAAAAATAGCTAAATGGTGGAGACACTTCGGGTTCATTGACTTCGGAGTCTACTTCAATACGCATCTCGAAATTGCTTCCGGAACTAATGTAATCCAAGCTAGGTGTAGGATCCATCTCTTATGATCAGTTAGAGGATTTTAGATATGAAATGATTTTCGGTTATCGGAAAATATTCTAATTATATAGAATATATAATATAGTACAGAAGATCCCGTAGATTATGAAATGTCCCATTCATATTGATTATAAACGTTCCATATTAATTGATTTCGTTGCGAGGTTTTGACCTCTATATGAGACGTTTTTCAAAGACTGCATTCATTTTTAAAACAACCATAACCTTTATTTTATCAATAAAGGTTTAAAAAAAACATTACGTAGATTATCAAATAATGATAATCTAAAGTATACTGATTACACACGACCATTACATAATGGTTTACAACAGAAATATATTACATCGACATATGTTTCTTGAATGCAGTTTTTACACAATATCATACAAACATGGACTTCAAATCTTATCCTTATTTTAGTATGCAACAGCGGAAGCTCTTAATATTCACCTGAGAATAAACATGCTTTAAACGTCAACAAAAATGTTGGTGTGTTATAGGTTTAACCTATATATATCAAATCGTAACAATAGACCACAAGATTTCATATTTCAATACACATCCCATACATAGAGATAAAAATTATTCATATGGTGAACACCTGGTAACCGACATTAACAAGATGCATATATAAGAATATCCCCATCATTCCGGGACACCCTTCGGATATGATATAAATTTCGAAGTACTAAAGCATCTGGTACTTTGGAAGGGGTTTGTTAGGCCCAATAGATCTATCTTTAGGATTCGCGTTAATTAGGGTGTCTGTTCCCTAATTCTTAGATTACCAGACTTAATAAAAAGGGGCATATTCGATTTCGATAATTCAACCATAGAATGTAGTTTCACGTACTTGTGTCTATTTTGTAAATCATTTATAAAACCTGCATGTATTCTCATCCAAAAAATATTAGATTTTAAAAGTGGGACTATAACTCACTTTCACAGATTTTTACTTCATCGGGAAGTAAGACTTGGCCACTGGTCGATTCACGAACCTATAACAAATATGTACATATATATCAAAGTATGTTCAAAATATATTTACAACACTTTTAATACATTTTGATGTTTTAAGTTTATTAAGTTAGTTGTCCTCGTTAGTAACCTACAACTAGTTGTCCATAATTAGATGTACAGAAATAAATCTATATATATTATCTTGAATCAATCCACTCAGGCTAGATCACAACTCAAAGTATATATATTTTTGGAATCAACCTCAACCCTGTATAGCTAACTCCCACATTACTGCAAATAGAGTGTCTATGGTTGTTCCAAATAATATATACACATGGGTCGATATGATATGTCAAAACATTTACATATGTGTCTATGGTATCCCAAGATTACATAATATATTAGAATACATGTATAATACAATATAAGTTAGCTAGGATATGATTAATATAGATTTGTTACCAATTTTCACGTTGCTACAACAAGATAAATTATCCAATCTTGTTTTACCCATAACTTCTTCATTTTAAATCCGTTTTGAGTGAATCAAATTGCTATGGTTTCATATTGAAATCTATTTTATGAATCTAAAAAGAAAAATTATAGGTTTATAGTCGAAAATATAAGTTACAAGTCATTTTTGTAAAGGTAGTCATTTCAGTCGAAAGAACGACGTCTAGATTACCATTTTAGAAAACATACTTCCACTTTGAGTTTAACCATGATTTTTGGATATAGTTTCATGTTCATAAGAAAAATCATTTTTCCAGAAGAATAACTTTTAAATCAAAGTTTATCATAGTTTTTAATTAACTAAGCCAAAACAGCCCGCGGTTTTACTACGACGGCGTATGTCCGGTTTTACAGTGTTCTTCGTGTTTCCAGGTTTTAAATCATTAAGTTAGCATATCATATAGATATAGAACATGTGTTTAGTTGATTTTAAAAGTCAATTTAGAAGGATTAACTTTTGTTTGCGAACAAGTTTAGAATTAACTAAACTATGTTCTAGTGATTACAAGTTTAAACCTTCGAATAAGATAGCTTTATATGTATGAATTGAATGATGTTATGAACATCATAACTACCTCAAGTTTTCTGGATAAAGCTACTGGAAATGAGAAAAATAGATCTAGCTTCAAAGGATCCTTGGATGGCTTGAAAGTTCTTGAAGCAGAATCATGACACGAAAACAAGTTCAAGTAAGATTTCCACTCGAAATAAGGTTGTTATAGTTACAGAAATTGAATAAAGATTTCTTGAGGTTGGATGATCACTCTACAAGATTGGAAGTAAGCTAGCAAACTTGGAAGTATACTTGATTTTATGAAACAAGAACTTGTAGAATTTATGAAGAACACTTGGAACTTGAAGATAGAACTTGAGAGAGATTAATTAGATGAATAAAATTGAAGAATGAAAGTGTTTGTAGGTGTTTTTGGTCGTTGGTATATGGATTAGATATAAAGGATGTGTAATTTTGTTTACATGTAAATAAGTCATGAATGATTACTCATATTTTTGTAATTTTATGAGATATTTCATGCTAGGTGCCAAATGATGGTTCCCACATGTGTTAGGTGACTCACATGGGCTGCTAAGAGCTGATCATTGGAGTGTATATACCAATAGTACATACATCTAAAAGCTGTGTATTGTACGAGTACGAATACGGGTGCATACGAGTAGAATTGTTGATGAAACTGAATGAGGATGTAATTGTAAGAATTTTTCTTAAGTAGAAGTATTTTGATAAGTGTCTTGAAGTCTTTCAAAAGTGTATGAATACATATTAATACACTACATGTATATACATTTTATCTGAGTCGTTAAGTCATCGTTAGTCGTTACATGTAAGGGTTGTTTTGAAACCTTTAGGTTAACGATCTTGTTAAATGTTGTTAACCCATTGTTTATTAAATCAAATGAGATGTTAAATTATTACATTATCATGATATCATGATGTATTAATATATCTTAATATGATATATATACATGAAATGTCGTTACAACGATAATCGTTACATATATGTCTCGTTTCAAAATCATTAAGTTAGTAGTCTTGTTTTTACATATGTAGTTCATTGTTAATATACTTAATTATATGTATAATTATCATAATATCATGTTAACTATATATATATCCATATATATGTCATCATATAGTTTTTACAAGTTTTAACGTTCGTGAATCGCCGGTCAACTTGGGTGGTCAATTGTCTATATGAAACCTATTTCAATTAATCAAGTCTTAACAAGTTTGATTGCTTAACATGTTGGAAACATTTAATCATGTAAATATCAATTTCATTTAATATATAAAAATATGGAAAAGTTCGGGTCACTACAGATTACGGAGGAAATTAAGGAAACATGTCAGATAAAGTCTACAGTAACAGATACGCTAAGATATGGATTTGTCTATACACTATTCATGCAATCAAAAGCAGTAAGATGTGTCTAGAATAGGAATGATAAGCAGGTAATTTCCTAAGGATGATAAGTAGGTAATTTTCTACACGAAATGATAAGCAAAACTTTTGACATGCAGACATGGTCGAAGTCCAGACTCATTAATGCATCCTAACAACTACTAGTTAGACACACTAATGCAAGAGCTGGTTCGCTAAGACCACTGCTTTGATACCACCTATAATGACCCGTCCTAAACCATCTGGACAAATACATTATATTTGGTTACATCGCGAGGTACTTGACCTCTATATGATACATTTTAAAAACATTGCATTCGTTTTTAAAAGGCAAACTTTTATTACATCGAAAGTTGACGGCATGCATACCATTTCATAATATATCCAACTATAATTGACTTAATAATAATCTTGATGAACTCAATGACTCGAATGCAAGGTCTTTTGAAATATGTCATGAATGACTCCAAGTAATATCTCTAAAATGAGCAAATGCACAGCGGAAGTTTTCTTTCATACCTGAGAATAAACATGCTTTAAAGTGTCAACCAAAAGTTTGGTGAGTTCATTAGTTTATCATAAATAATCATTTCTTTTATTTTAATAGACCACAAGATTTTCATTTCCATTTCTCATAAATATACGTCCCATGCATAGAGACAAAAATCATTCATATGGTGAACACCTGGTAACCGACCTTAACAAGATGTATATAGAATATCTCCATCATTTCGGGACTCCCTTCGAACATGATAAATTCGAAGTACTAAAGCATCCGGTACTTTGGATGGGGCATGTTGGGCCCAATAGATCTATCTTTAGGATTCGCGTCAATTAGGGTATCTGTTCCATAATTCTTAGATTACCAGACTAAAAAGGGGCATATTCGGTTTAATAATTCAACCATAGAATGTAGTTTCACGTACTTGTGTCTATTTCGTAAAGCATTTATAAAAGTTGCGCATGTATTCTCAGTCCCAAAATTTATATTGCAAAAGCATTTAAAAAGGTAGCAAATGAAACACACTATAATGTATTTTGTAGTAAAAATACATATGACGATATTGAACAATGCAGGGTTGGCCTCGGATTCACGAACCTATATCATTTATATATATATATATATATATATATATATATATATATATATATATATATATATATATATATATATATATATATATATATATTAACACATATAATGGTAATTCAAACAAATTTATATATATTATTAGTGATTTAATTGTTATTTTAATTATATGTTTCATTAATAATTTAAGTAACTATATTTATTTTATATACTTTAGAAAAATATTAGTAATACAAATAATGATAATAGTAATAATAATGTTTGAAAATAATAATTTTAATGTTAAGTGTAATAATGATGATAATGATAATAGTAATGAAAATAATAGTAATAACAATAATATTTGTAATACTTAGTAATAATAATACTAATAATAATTATAATATTAATAATAAAAAATGATAAAAATAATAATGATACTTATTTTATTAATTCATAAAATGATAATATTATTAATAATATTACTTATATTAATACTAAAAATGATACAATAATAATATTAGTAATGGTTATAGAAATACTACCTCAAAGATGTTGTCCCTAAAAAAATGCCCAAAGTTCGGGTTTGAACCCGCGACGTCCCGCTAACCCGATAACATCCTAAACATTCTATCACCATTTCATTTCTGATTTAACCACTACCCAAATTCATTTACTCAATGAATCTGCTCCCTTCTTCTTCATAGTTCCTATGAAATCGTCATCATCATTTTATGTTCATAATATCATCGTCATCGTGACCAATATTATTATCATCGATCATGAATCATTTTCAACATAAGATCACACGCATCATCATCTAATTATCTTGTATCAATGCAATTTCCCTCATCATCATTATTCGGCAAAATCATAAAACAGGAACCGAATCTCGGCCCAACAGTTAAATTTTTCTAAACTTATTTACTAGCCTAACTCAAAGTCTGCTAAGCTTAATGGACTGCAGCAGCCCAACTAACCTTTGTTAGCCTTTTTAAATAAAAGTTCATGATGCAACATAATGTTTGGAATTTTGCTTCTGTATTGTTCGATTGATATACACACAAGCCACCACCGTTCTTCCTTCGCACCTCATGTTTTTATTCATCATCATTTATATCATCTATCACTTATTGACATTGTTTATCATAACAAAATTACGGGATCAGCATCACAGCAAAAACCAAATGAACAATATAATAATTGAACCTTGGCCCAAAACACCAACAGTACGTGGCCTAGCATGGAAATATTTCGAAGTCCACATCTCTATTATTTAAACAATTTTCTTCTAATTTATTTAAGTTCAGTCCTATACAACTAGTCCATAAATAATCCGATAAGTTTAATCAGCCATCATTCCACTATATTTTTATTATATACAAATATAGTGGAGCTAGTATGGATGTCGGCCAGAAAGTAAATGTCACACAACCATATATCATCTTGATCACGATCCACATCATCATCATTTGTCATCTACTCGTACTATCAATATCATCATACGTAACACTTCATTATTCTATAATACTTTAATCATTTTCTAATCCTAACTGCCATCATCATCATCTTCACGAGTCATCATCATTTTTTAATAACTCGTTCAATTTAATTACAAGGGAACCGAAATAAAAGCTTGGGTTATCTAAAGTGTAACATTCCAACTAGAACATGACGAGCCCACAACCATTTAAAAGTCCACTAAACCAACAAGTCCTAATTGAATAACCATTTAATTTAGCCCGTTATATGTAGGAATATTTCAAGGATTCGAATAGTCATCCTATTGGTGGCCTCTTATTGTCAAAGAAAAAGGAGACAGGAAACAATTAACAACACATTATCATCGTGTTTCATCTTTTTTTTATATCAATATCATATACTTTATCTTACCCGTAATATTCTGATAGCTGTATAACCGGAAGTATGACTGCCATGGCATCCGGATGGAACTGTTACAGTAGTGGTGGTAATCTCCTCAATCGTTTAGCAATGCAGCAACAATTAATTAGCATGCAGGTTTGCTGCAGTTGTAGTAATCAGAATTAGAATTGGGAGAGAGAAAACATGAGAGAGAGTAGAGAGATTGCTGGTTGTTAAGTCTTGGGGTTGTTCTTAGTTCAAGCAGAATTAGTAAGCTGGTGAGGATGGTCATGGAGACGAGGTGGCGATTAAGGTTGAAGATTGGTGGTGAAGTGATGGCTCAGAGAGAAAACAAGAAAGAAGTGGGTGTGATATTTGTAGTCATAAAGAAGAAGTAGCTAGGATAACAAAGTGTTAGCGGTTTTGATCGATCATAAAAAGAATGACACAAACTCAACGATTGTGGTGATGATGAACGATAGTTGAGTTGGTTTGGATGGTGGTTCTTGTCGACTGCATCTAGCGAGAATAGAAAGGTTTTCAGGTTTGAGGTGGCAACCTTGAATAATTGTGTAGTGTTGGGTCTTGACTAAATCAAGTGGGTTTATAGCAGTAGTTAAGTAATGGTGGTTGATGAAGATGGTGGCGTGTGGTTGCAGCCGTAAAGAAGAAGGAAGGTGATGATGGTTGTTCATTGATCCAAGAATAAGAAAAAAAGAGAAGTGAGTAGCAGTGGATTTGAGTGATATTAACATATATGAGATAGATATAGATATTTGAAACGGATGAGGCTCTAACAAATACAGTGAGCACAGTAATCAATCAAACAAAATCAATATCAAAAATTAAATCACGGGTGAGATTAGTGATATGAAATGATAGCAACAAATAACAGAAAGCAGGAGCTGGTGGGGTTTGTAAATAACATGGATAATGATCGATTTGTATGTATGTATGTCGACCATTTCCCTAAGCAGAATATGACCATAGGATATGATCATAAAATAACAAAAGTTTTGATATGAAAACAGAATTTTCTAATTATCTGTCTTTCTATTTTATATTAAATTAATATTATTAATTAATAATAATAATACTAAAAATAATAATTATATTAATAATTATAATAAAAATAAATAATAATTATAAAATTAATAATAATAATGATAATAATAAATTATATTATTTCCTAATAATAACAATAATAATAACTATACTAATAATATTGATTAATAATAACGGTAATAAAATAATAAATTCAAGAAATGATAGTAGTAATAATATCTAATAATAATATAACAATTTACATGTATCTATTTACAAATAGTTGTTTCGTGAATCGTTGAGAATGGTCGAAGGTCAATTGAATATATGAACAGTTCAAAATTTTTGAGACTCAACATTACAGACTTTGCTTATCGTATCGAAATCATATGAAGATTAAGTTTAAATTTGGTCAGAAATTTTCGGGTCGTCACATACGTACCTTTCCTGCAATATTGAATCACAATATTGATACGTGAGCATTCTTATTTTATCTTTTATATATTAATAGTGTATCCCTTAATAGTGCTCGAGTATATATGATTGTGCATGCTTGTATGCTTAAGTTCGTCGTTAAATAGTATATGTTAAAAAGCTGGCAAAAAATTAATAACATTTTATTTAGAAATCGTGTGGTTTCGATGAATGGATTAAAAGATATCGTCAATAGAATTATCATTAATTCTAATATTATTATTATTATTACTATTGTCGTTATTATTGTTGTTATCATTATTATCTAATAATGATGATTATTATTATTATCATTATCGTTATTAATATAAGTATTATAATTAAAAATTGTTATCGTTAATACTATCATAATTATCAGAAGTTATTATTAATATTATGATTATTATTATTATTATTATTATTATTATAATTATTATTATTATTATTATTATTATTATTATTATTATTATTATTATTATAGTTATCATTATTATTATTATTATTATTATTATTATTATTATTATTATTATTATTATTATTATTATTATTATTATTACTACTATTATTATTATCATTATAATAAATATTAGTATTATCATTAGTATTAGTATTATTATAATTATTATTAATATCATTACTATTAAAATTAATATTAGTATCATCGAATTATTATGACTATTATGACTATTATTATTATCATTATTATGAATGCAATATAAAAGAGGACTAAAAGGTAATCGATTAGGAAATAATGAGTATAGGTATCATGATGAAATTAAAATTTTGTAAGGTGTTGATTTAAATAAAAATATCGTTTTCATTATTTTTATCATTATAATTATTATTATTATTATAATTATTATTATTATTATTATTATTATTATTATTATTATTATTATTATTATTATTATTATTATTATTATTATTATTATTATTATTATTATTATTATTATTATTAAAAGTATCATTAATATTAAAACTATTTTTTTAAATTATTATTTTTAATAGAAATATCATTGTTATTATAAAATATCATTATTATTATTATCATTTTAGTATTATTACTATTAATAATTATTGTTTTAAATAGAATTATTATTTTTATATATATAATATTATTATTAAAAAGTATCATTATTATTAAAATTATCATGATTAGAATTATCATTTTATCATAATTGTTATCAACATTAGTATATATAAATATTGTTATTATTATTAGTAGAATAATAATTATTATTATTATTACAAAAAAATACAACTTTTATTTATTATTATTATTATCAATATTATCTTATCAACTAAATATGTGATACAACGATATTTTTACCACACGCAATATAATAATACATATCTCTATATTTTTATGATATTAAGTGAACTATATAAACTATATTACTTAAGATATATACAAACATATTTTTATCGTATATAAAATTTTAATATACATTTTTATTTTATTAATAAATGACTTGTATTATTTACTTTAATAAAATCTGATAAATATATTTAAATATATTAAACGACTATTTAAGTTATATAATAAACATGTATTGATTTTTAAAGTCATTTTGGTCAAATTGACTTTTGTTGACTTTTGCATGATAATCTCGAGCATTAGAATTGTGATACACTACGACTTGACCTAAATTATTACACAGATATTGATCAAACATATAAATATATATACTTAATATAGGTTTCTGAATCCGAGGCCAACCCTACACTTGTTAAATGACGTCATATGTATTTTTACTACGAAATACAGTATTGTGAGTTTCATTTGCTCCCCTTTTAAATGCTTTTTCCATATATTTTTGCGACTATGAATACATGCGCTTTTATAAATGTTTTACGAAATAGACACAAATAATCGAAATTACATTCTATGGTTGGATTATCAAAATCGAATATCGCCCTTCAAGTCTGGTAACCTAAGAATTAGGGAAATGGCCCCTAATTGACGTGAATTCTAAAGATAGATCTATTGGGCCTAACAACCCCCATTCATGTCTATGGATGGCTTTAGTACTTCGAGATTATTATTATACAGACGTCGATGTCTGTGGGGATATTCTATACATTATGGTTAATATCGGTTACCAGGTGTTCAGTCCATATGAATGATTTTTATGCAGATGGCTATATGCATGCATGATGTTTATGAGAAATTGAAATATGAAATCTTGTGGTCTATTAAAATTATGAAAATGATTGATTACGATAAACTAATGAACTCACCAACCTTTTGGTTAACACATGAAAGCATGTTTATTCTCAAGATTGAAAGAAATCTTCCGCTGTGCATTTGCTCATTTTAAAGATAATACTTAGAGTCATTCATGGCATATTTCAAAAGACGTTGCATTCATATCGTTGAGTTCAATAAAGATTATGATTAATCAAATGACAGATTAGGTCATTTATTGATGAATATTATGAAATGGTATGCATGTCTGTCAACTTTCAATGTAATGAAAGTTCGTCTTCTAAAACGAATGCAATGTTTGTAAAATATATCATATAGAGGTCAAATACCTCGCAATGTAATCATATGTTATTGTATTCGTGCTTATGGATTAGGACGGGTCATCTCAGCAACGTCCCTTACCCCCGACGTCCGTGCAGTCTGACTACAGGCATACA
The DNA here is from genome assembly GCF_046630445.1 of Rutidosis leptorrhynchoides. NCBI lineage: Eukaryota > Viridiplantae > Streptophyta > Magnoliopsida > Asterales > Asteraceae > Rutidosis > Rutidosis leptorrhynchoides. Next base: position 328,639,206 of record NC_092336.1, on the reverse strand, counting down.
CGTTCAGACGGCTCATCCAATTGAAATGTCCCGTTCATATTGATTATAAACGTTCCATATTAATTGATTTCTTTGCGAGGTTGTGACCTCTATATGAGACATTTTTCAAAGACTGCATTCATTTTTAAAATAACCATAACCTTTATTTTATCAATAAAGGTTTTAAAAACATTACGTAGATTATCAAATAATGATAATCTAAAATATACTATTTACACACGACCATTACATAATGGTTTACAATAGAAATATATTACATCGACATATGTTTCTTAAATGCAGTTTTTACACAATATCATAAAAACATGGACTCTAAATCTTGTCCTTATTTTAGTATGCAACAGCGGAAGCTCTTAGTATTCACCTGAGAATAAACATGCTTTAAACGTCAACAAAAATGTTGGTGAGTTATAGGTTTAACCTATATATATATCAAATCGTAACAATAGACCACAAGATTTCATATTTCAATACACATCCCATACATAGAGATAAAAATCATTCATATGGTGAACACCTGGTAACCGACATTAACAAGATGCATATATAAGATTATCCCCATCATTCCGGGACACCCTTCGGATATGATATAAATTTCGAAATACTAAAGCATCTGGTACTTTGGATGGGGGTTTTTAGGCCCAATAGATCTATCTTTAGGATTCGCGTCAATTAGGGTGTCTGTTCCCTAATTCTTAGATTACCAGACTTAATAAAAAGGGGCATATTCGATTTTGATAATTCAACCATATAATGTAGTTTCACGTACTTGTGTCTATTTTGTAAATCATTTATAAAACCTGCATGTATTCTCATCCCAAAAATATTAGATTTTAAAAGTGGGACTATAACTCACTTTCACAGATATTTCCTTCCTCGAAAATAAGACTTGGCCACGGATCGATTCACGAACCTATCAAAATATGTACATATATATCAAAGTATGATCAAAATATAATTACAACCATTTTTATTATGTTTTAAAGATTTGAGTGTATTAAGTCAGCTGTCCTCATTAGTAACCAACAACTAGTTGTCCACAGTTAGATGTACAGAAATAAATCGATATATATTATCTTGAATCAATCCACGACCCAGTGTATACACGTCTTAGGCTAGAGCACAACTCAAAGTATATATATTTTTGGTATCAACCTTATCCCTGTATATCTAACTCCAACATTACTGCATATAGAGTGTCTATGGTTATTCCAAATAATATATATACATGGGTCGATATGATATGTAAAAACATTTGCATTCGTGTCTATGGTATCCCAAGATTACATAATATATTAGAATACATGTATAATACAATATAAGTTATCTAGGATATGATTTGTATAGATTTGTTAAACATTTCCCCTAGCTAAAAAGATCAAAAATATCCAATCTTGTTTTACCCATAACTTCTTCATTTTAAATCCGTTTTGAGTGAATCAAATTGCTATGGTTTCATATTGAACTCTAATTTAAGAACCAAATAGAAAAAGTATAGGTTTATAGTCAGAAATTTAAGTTACATGTCAATTACTAAAGAGGTAGTCATTTCCGTCGAAAGAACGACATCTTGATGACCATTTTAAAAAACATACTTTCACTTTGAGTTTAACCAAGATTTTTGGATATAGTTTCATGTTCATATGAAAAATCATTTTCCCAGAAGAACAAGTTTTAAATCAAAGTTTATCATAGTTTTTAATTATCCAAACCAAAACAGCCCCCGGTTTCACTACGACGGCGTATATCCGATTTTATGGTGTTCATCGTGTTTTCAGGTTTTAAATCATTAAGGTAGCATATCATATAGATATAGAACATGTGTTTAGTTGATTTTAAAAGTTAAGTTAGAAGGATTAACTTTTGTTTGCGAACAAGTTTAGAATTAACTAAACTATGTTCTAGTGATTACAAGTTTAAACCTTCGAATAAGATAGCTTTATATGTATGAATCGAATGATGTTATGAACATCATTACTACCTCAAGTTTTCTAGATAAAACTACTGGAAATGAGAAAAATGGATCTAGCTTCAAAGATGTGATGACCCGGAAATTTCTGACTAAATTTAAACTTTATCTTCATATGAATTAAACACGATAAGCAAATTCTGTAATTTTGAGTCTCTAAACTTTTGAACTGATTTCATAGATACAATTACCCTTTTGACTGTCCCCGACGATTCACGAACAATTGTTTGTAAATAAATATGTATATATGTATATATATATATATAAATGTAAATATCTATTATATATAATATAAAATCATAAAATATAAGCTAAATATTAGAATTAAATGTGTAAAAATAAGATAATTAAGGGTAATTTAAAAGGAAGCTATATATATATAAATATATATAATTATGATAATGTTGTAGTATGTATTAAAAGTATAAATAATATATATTCAATAAACATTATTATATAAGATACACTATGATTATTAAATATTACATAAGTATAATACATTAATAATACAAGTATAAATATATATAATACAAGTATAAATATAGTTGTCATGCTAATATTATTATTATTTTCGGTAATAATATCAATATCAATACTGGTATTACTAATATTATGTTAATTATATAATTTATAATTGTAAAGTTGATATATGTAAAGTGTTATATTATTATTATCATTAATATTATTATTATCATTAATAATATTAATATTATTATAATTAGTATTATGAGTTATATTATTGTTACCATTTCTTTTAGTTAATATCATTATTATTATCTAATATCTAATATTATTATAATTATTATTAATATATAATTATTATTAGTATTATTATTTTTATTATTTATTATTACTAATATATTTATTTGTCATTAATATTAATTACATAAAACAAAAGTCAAGGATTCAGTAGGGGTTTGTTTTATATATTAATTTAACTCCTTTAAATTCAATTTTCTGTCTCTTAGTCTGATTTCCAACGATTTCAATAGGTTAAAGACAATATATAAGGACAAATACTAGTACAATTAGATTCCTAGTGTTTTATAAGCAAACAAAATTAGTTAGTATTTCTGTATTGAATGTTTGATCGTGTCTCTGATCTGAATCTGTAGCAATAGTTGATTTTCCATACAAATCCAATATTCAGTGGTAAGTCTCAATCAATTTTTATATTTTTCTTTTTCTCTGACATCTATCATGCTCAAGAATTCTGTCAACAAGTTAATATAAACATAAAATCGATTAGCTTGTGATTATAGGGAATTCACCCAACCTTCTATCATCCGTACCCAATACCAACATCATCGTGATTAAACTTCTGCTGTTAGTTCTCTGATTATGCAGCTGTGAAACAACCGTAAACCTCACCATAATCACCTCACACCCATGATCAAATGCAAGATGTCGAGGTATTTTTTTTCTTCTGTTTCAATGCAGGCCAAACAAAACTAAATAACCACTATGAATATAAATTGACAAGTTTATGGATAATATTATATTGAAAAATGCAAGATGTCGAGGTATTATATTGAATCAAACCACCACTATCTGTTTCAACACTCATCGGAACACCAAACCTAAAACAGTCCATAACCACGATCATTAACAAATTCTCATTCACTGCTACAACTAATTTGGTTTAACCTTCAACTGCAAATCACCATCTCCACTCCATTACCTCAAACACACTTCAACAATTGACAACCGCCAACTCTCTCTCCCTCTCTTATTTCTAATTTCATTCGAACAACCACATGCATTGTATTTTTCTATCTCTTAATCAAATGACCCTTATTAATCTAATAAGTGGAACATGAGAGAATCATTATGGCCGCCACTCACCTCTCCACAACCCTACAAAGCACGATACAGTTTTATATATGTTCTAGGATTCTTTGTCGATCAGCTAAAAGGAAGAGGGAAAGGAGATAAAACAAATCCCACTTGATATATAAATTAGATGTACTCCGTTTTTAATATTGGGTAGCCGACAGGTTTCCCATCAACTCCTTTTTCTTTTACATCGTGGGAATATTTTTTTTATTTGCATCATGAGAATTCAATTCCTTTTTCTTACATGCTTAAAGCAGTGGGCCGCAACAATTGATTGGGTTTCTATATTAGGATTGCAATTGTAATTAAAATTCAATATAATTAGTTCATAAAGCTTGATGTATAACAATGATGACATCGAATGATATATTGATGACGAATGATACAATGACTGTGGTGATATTAGACGATAGGATAATAAACGATGGAATTAGTATGATTAAAGGATTCGTAAAAATTAAGATTGATGATGATCCAAATGTTGGTCTGAATGGTGTAAATAAAGATGAAATAGAAAGGTAGATTACTAAGTATTTATCTTGGGGAGATATGACAGAAAAACGAAATAGTGCCATGGTTTGTAAGTGTGGGTGTTAACCGAGAGGTCATAGGTTCGAAACGAGGCTGATATAATTATTTTTCTTTTTAAGGAAGTTGAGAAAACATGGACTGGTGAGACAGTTAGGCCGAATATTCGTTGGGCCGTGATCTAAGTTTCTGCTGGGCTAATATTAAAGTGATGATTTGATGATAATCGTGATAATGGGCCGAATGATGAAGGAGGTAAAAAATATAATAGGATAAATAAAATTAATAGGACAGTTTAATCAAAAATAAATGAGTGGAAGAATGGTTAGTTGAGTATCGAGTTAGCGGAAGATCACGGGTTCAAACCCGAACTTGTGTTTTTTTAAAAGGACTACTTCTTTAAGGTAGCTTATTTATCACTCATTATTTATATTATTATTATTATTTATATAATTATTATTATTATTATTATTATTATTATTATTATTATTATTATTATTATTATTATTATTATTATTATTATTATTATTATTATTATTATTATTATTATTATTATTATTATCATTCTAACATTTCTAAAATCATTATTAGTATTATTCTTATAACAAATTTTTGATTTTTGATATATATCTATATATATATATATATATATTAATATAACTATATGTATGAATATTGATTATTATACAAGATAACTTTATATAAAATAAAACTAAAGAGATAAAGTATATATATATATATATATATATATATATATATATATATATATATATATATATATATATATATATATACATACATATTATATAGTAGGAATTATGTGATTTTATGTGTTAATATGTATACTTGATTTAGGTTCGTGAATCCGAGGCCAACCCTGCAGTTGTTCAGTTTGTTTAATGTCGTAATATGTATTTTTACTACAAAATACATTAATTGAGTTTCATTTACTCCCTTTTACTCATTACATTTTGGGCTGAGAATACATGCACTGTTTTAATAACTGTTTTACAATATTTATATGCGTGAGTTTCATTACTCCCTTTTTAAATGCTTTTGCAATATATATATTTTTGGGACTGAGAATACATGCGTTGCTTTTATAATTTTTTTACGAAATAGACACAAGTAATCGAAACTACATTCTATGGTTGAATTATTAAACCGAATATGCCCCTTTTTATTAAGTCTGGTAATCTAAGAATTAGGGAACAGACACCCTAATTGACGTGAATCCTAAAGATAGATCTATTGGGCCTAACAAACCCCATCCAAAGTACCGGATGCTTTAGTACTTCAAAATTTATATCATGTCCGAAGGAGGATCCCGGAATGATGGGGATATTCTTATATGCATATTGTGAATGTCGGTTACCAGGTGTTCAATCCATATGAATGATTATTTTTGTCTCTATGTATGGGACGTATATTTATGAGGACTGAAAATGAAATCTTGTGGTCTATTAAAATGATGGAAATGATTATTTATGTTAAACTAATGAACTCACCAACCTTTTGGTTGACATTTGAAAGCATGTTTATTCTCAGGTATGAAAGAAATCTTCCACTGTGCATTTGCTCATCTTAGAGACATTACTTGGAGTCATTCATGACATATTTCAAAAGACGTTGCATTCGAGTCGTTGCGTTCATCAAGATTATTACTAAGTCAAATATAGTTAGATATATTATGAAATGTATGCCTGCCGTCAACTTTCGATGTAATGAAAGTTTGTCTTTGCAAAAACGAATGCAATGTTTGTAAAATGTATCATATAGAGGTCAAGTACCTCGCGATGTAATCAACTGTTGTGAATCATTTATAATCAATATGGACTTCGTCTGGATGGATTAGGATAGGTCTTCACAGTTGGTATCAGAGCGGTGGTCTTAGCGAACCAGGTCTTGCATTAGCGTGTCTAACTGATAGCTGTTTAGATGCATTAGTGAGTCTGGACTTCGACCGTGTCTGCATGTCAAAAGTTTTGCTTATCATTTCTAGACGAAAATCATCTGCTTATCATCCTTAGTAAATTTCCTGCTTATCATTCTTAGTCTAGACACATCTTACTGCAATGATTGCATGAATAGTGTATAGACAAAATTTGTATCTTAGCGTATCTGCTAATTCATATCTTAGCATATCTGGTACTGTAGACTTTGTCTGACAACTTCCGTAGATTCCTCCAAAACGTATGGGATTTTAGTATTATATATGCATATGTAAATTATGTATTGCAGGGTACTAATCTACATCCTATAATCTATTTCTTATCGAAAATCCTTCATCTGATCGTACGAGATGAATCCCTCAACTAGTTCGAATTCCTCGGATTCCGACAGCTATTTCGATATGGAGTTTCACCTAAACTCCGAAAGCAGTGTCACCGGAATGAATCAACCAATTCATCTGATGGGTTCGTAGTCGACTTAACCGATGGAGACGAGAAGAAGGCGATCCTTTCCACCAACCAACTTCACCACTTGGTGAAGAACCTGATGCACTTATCGGCGAACCTATCCGAAACACCATTTTTACACTCATTTTCAGAGTATCTCGCCACGATTATATACTATCTCAAATTCAAAACCTTATTCATCCGCTCGTTCCGACTGACAATCATCCCGGAATAATAGAAGAAATTAGCGAACTTTGCACTCGAGTAATCAATTTGGAGAATATGTTGCAAAATTTATCAGCTTCAGCAACATCACCGGCACCAACAGTACCATCAATAACAACACCAGTATCATCAACAATCCATTCCTCAATATTACCATCTGTACTTCAAGTATAATCATCCTTCTACGTATCGTTGTACATCTAGTATCTTCGTTCTTCACGGCGATTATGTAATCTCTAAAGTTTTGGAGATTATTCATTCCAGTTCCAACCGAAAATCAGATGAGATTAACATTATATTAACTCATTAAATCCATGATTACATCTGATTACATTTTAACGGGTAGGTAATACCCGAGGAATATTCAGATTTTACAATAATAAGTTACACTGTACATTCTTAGAATCTGATTCAACATTCATTTACTATCCTACTTACATCTACAGGGATACGAATCCGTTTATCACAGAATAACCATATTCATCCAATTTCATATTTAGATTTTGATTTATCAGAATCCAAGAAGTGGCATAATGAAGAAAACATTTGACAAAATAAAATTTGTTAGAAACAAACAAATTAACTATGAGGAATTTTGTTAAGAATCCACGCTAACTGTTCCTAGCTAATTGTTCCTAGCTAACTGATTACATTTTTATTTATCGGAATTTAATTATATCAATTTACATTCTCGCAATTTTATTTATCGTCATTTAATTTCTGTTATTTACTTTACGCAATTTATTTATCGTTATTTAATTTTCTGTTATTTATTTTACGCACTTTAAATATCGGGACATGTATACAAGGTTTTGACATATCATATCGACGTATCTATATATATTATTTGGAATCACCATAGACACTCTATATGCAGTAATGATCGAGTTCTCTATACAGGGTTGAGGTTGATTCTACAATAATATATATAATTTGAGTTGTGATCGAGTCTAAGACATGTACACGGGTCACGATATGTATTAATTAATTCGTATATTATATATAAAACTATATATGAAATATTGGACTGTTAACTGTGGACTATCGACTATGGACTGCCAACATTGGACAATTAAAATGAATTAAAATATTGATTATAATATATGAAACTAAACAATTCTTCAAGTTTGCCACTTGATTTCATCTTAAACCTCATTTGTATCTTGACGATTCCAATCTGCGTACAAACCTTTCATGATTCTTGAAAACACCTCAATCGATAGGATGAATCAACCGCACTTCATCAACGGAAGGAAAGATTTATGCATATAGTTATGCACCTGAGAAACTCTCGGCAACTGAGTAAAAGTTTAACACGTAGCCGCGTCAGATCCTTTGGCATTTATTAGCAAAAAAATATCTTTGCGATCTCTTTTTAAAGTAGCCAATTTTGTCACAGCTTCAGCAAGTCAACTTCTACTTTTCATTTGAAGTAGCCTTACTATAATCCTGATATTATTTTAAATTCCACCATATTACCAGCAGACGTACCAGCAACCTCGTTGTTTTTTTTGGCTTAAATCTCTCTGACAAATCATTATATTTATTCATTGAAACCCTATCATATACTCATCCGCATCTTGTAACGAGAACTGCCATAACAATTATCGGGAATCAGCAATCAGTACTTTAAAAACTCACAACATATCTACATCAACAGTTATATGTATGACATTTATCTCTTAGAATTATGATCTCTCATTCTGAAAAGCACTCAGTCACAAATCAATACTCTGAATGTTGAAAAAGCTGAATGAAGCAGCAGAAACCATAGACAACCGTAAACGACCTTAATCATCGAATGTTTGATGATAAAGAATAGTATGTTGGAAAAGCTCAGAAAAGTTGGAACTGGAAAATGGATTGAGCTAACCACGAAGGAGACCAAGGACAAATACAAGGACCATACCCTATATTCAAAGAATCCAGTTAATTCTGGATCTGATGAAATCTTCAACAAATATCTTGCTCCGTACTCATATTAAAATCTTCGGGAAAATCTTTCTTCATCAACCATCGAACTTAGAAATTCCAAAATATCATCATAAATATCTTCGATATTTCTGAAGATATTTTCATAAATATTCTAGTCCGAAATTATATATCTCTTCGCGCTATCAGTGTTACATCATATAAGAAACTGTTAGTTTCTATATTCTGTAAACTTTCGAGCTTAAAATATGAATGTTATTGAAGTAATGTTGGGAACTGATGCATGAGTTAGTATAATATAATGACACTTGATCAACGTGATTATATTACAGTAAGTCATACTGAGTTTCTAAATGGAACACGATGATTCACAGATTATAACGTCATTTTGTGTCATGTTACATAACTCTTTCATTCTGATTAACTTCTGAACATATCAAGAAAATATATTCTTGATAGTTCTATCTTTCTCGAATATTATGGTAATTTGACAAATCAAGATCGTGCTATTACAATCTATTTCTTAGAACATTAGCCATGTTCATTCAAAACTCCATATCTACGAGTTCTGGACCATTACAAGAGATGCCCAATCGCAAGAAGAAGAAACAAAGGGACAAAGCTCCGAAATAGAAATTGGAGTATAAATCGCAGCAAATAGATGTAGTGACTCGAACTTTTCCATGTTTATATATATTAATTGAGATTGATATTTACATGATTAAATATTTCCAACATGTTAAGCAATCAAACTTGTTAAGACTTGATTAAATGAAATATGTTTCATATAGACAATTGACCACCCAAGTTGACCGGTGATTCACGAACGTTAAAACTTGTAAAAACTATATGATGACATATATATGGATATATATATATAGTTAACATGATACTATGATAAGTAAACATATCATTAATTATATTAACAATGAACTACATATGTAAAAATAAGACTACTAACTTAATGATTTTTAAACGAGACATATATGTAACGATTATCGTTGTAAAGACATTTAATGTATATATATCATATTAAGAGATATTCATACATGATAATATCATGATAATATAATAATTTAAAATCTCATTTGATATTATAAACATTAGGTTAACAACATTTAACAAGATCATTAACCTAAAGGTTTCAAAACAACACTTACATGTAACGACTAACGATGACTTAACGACTCAGTTAAAATGTATATACATGTAGTGTTTTAATATGTATTTATACACTTTTGAAAGACTTCAATACACTTATCAAAATACTTCTACTTAACAAAAATGCTTACAATTACATCCTCGTTCAGTTTCATCAACAATTCTACTCGTATGCACCCGTATTCGTACTCGTACAATACACAGCTTTTAGATGTATGTACTATTGGTATATACACTCCAATGATCAGCTCTTAGCAGCCCATGTGAGTCACCTAACACATGTGGGAACCATCATTTGGCAACTAGCATGAAATATCTCATAAAATTACAAAAATATGAGTAATCATTCATGACTTATTTACATGAAAACAAAATTACATATCCTTTATATCTAATCCATACACCAACGACCAAAAACACCTAAAAACACTTTCATTCTTCAATTTTCTTGATCTAATTGATCTCTCTCAAGTTTTATCTTCAAGTTCTAAGTGTTCTTCATATATTCTACAAGTTCTAGTTACATAAAATCAAGAATACTTTCAAGTTTGCTAGCTCACTTCCAATCTTGTAAGTTGATCATCCAACCTCAAGAAATCTTTGTTTCTTATAGTAGGTTATCATTCTAATACAAGGTAATAATCATATTCAAACTTTAGTTCAATTTCTATAACTATAACAATCTTATTTCAAGTGATGATCTTACTTGAACTTGTTTTCATGTCATGATTCTGCTTCAAGAACTTCGAGCCATCCAAGGATCCGTTGAAGCTAGATCCATTTTTCTCTTTTCTAGTAGGTTTATCCAAGGAACTTAAGGTAGTAATGATGTTCATAACATCATTCAATTCATACATATAAAGCTATCTTATTCGAAGGTTTAAACTTGTAATCACTAGAACATAGTTTAGTTAATTCTAAACTTGTTCGCAAACAAAAGTTAATCCTTCTAACTTGACTTTTAAAATCAACTAAACACATGTTCTATATCTATATGATATGCTAACTTAATGATTTAAAACCTGGAAACACGAAAAACACCGTAAAACCGGATTTACGCCGTCGTAGTAACATCGCGGGCTGTTTTGGGTTAGTTAATTAAAAACTATGATAAACTTTGATTTAAAAGTTGTTATTCTGAGAAAATGATTTTTATTATGAACATGAAACTATATCCAAAAATTATGGTTAAACTCAAAGTGGAAGTATGTTTTCTAAAATGGTCATCTAGACGTCGTTCTTTCGACTGAAATGACTACGTTTACAAAAACAACTTGTAACTTATTTTTCCGACTATAAACCTATACTTTTTCTGTTTAGAATCATAAAATAGAGTTCAATATGAAACCATAGCAATTTGATTCACTCAAAACGGATTTAAAATGAAGAAGTTATGGGTAAAACAAGATTGGATAATTTTTCTCATTTTAGCTACCTGAAAATTGGTAACAAATCTATTCCAACCATAACTTAATCAACTTGTATTGTATATTATGTAATCTTGAGATACCATAGACACGTATACAATGTTTCGACCTATCATGTCGACACATCTATATATATTTCGGAACAACCATAGACACTCTATATGTGAATGTTGGAGTTAGCTATACAGGGTTGAGGTTGATTCCAAAATATATATAGTTTGAGTTGTGATCAATACTGAGATACGTATACACTGGGTCGTGGTTTGATTCAAGATAATATTTATCGATTTATTTCTATACATCTAACTGTGGACAACTAGTTGTAGGTTACTAACGAGGACAGCTGACTTAATAAACTTAAAACATCAAAATATATTAAAAGTGTTGTAAATATATTTTGAACATACTTTGATATATATGTATATATTGTTATAGGTTCGTGAATCAATCAGTGGCCAAGTCTTACTTCCCGACAAAATAAAAATCTGTGAAAGTGAGTTATAGTCCCACTTTTAAAATCTAATATTTTTGGGATGAGAATACATGCAGGTTTTATAAATGATTTACAAAATAGACATAAGTACGTGAAACTACATTCTATGGTTGAATTATCGAAATCGAATATGCCCCTTTTTATTAAGTCTGGTAATCTAAGAATTAGGGAACAGACACCCTAATTGACGCGAGTCCTAAAGATAGATCTATTGGGCCTAACAAACCCCATCCAAAGTACCGGATGCTTTAGTACTTCGAAATTTATATCATATCCGAAGGGTGTCCCGGAATGATGGGGATATTCTTATATATGCATCTTGTTAATGTCTGTTACCAGGTGTTCACCATATGAATGATTTTTATCTCTATGTATGGGATGTGTATTGAAATATGAAATCTTGTGGTCTATTATTATGATTTGATATATATATAGGTTAAACCTATAACTCACCAACATTTTTATTGACGTTTTAAGCATGTTTATTCTCAGGTGATTATTAAGAGCTTCCGCTGTTGCATACTTAAATAAGGACGAGATTTGGAGTCCATGCTTGTATGATATTGTGTAAAAACTGCATTCAAGAAACTTATTTTGTTGTAACATATTTGTATTGTAAACCATTATGTAATGGTCGTGTGTAAACAGGATATTTAAGATTATCATTATTTGATAATCTACGTAAAGCTTTTTAAACCTTTATTGATGAAATAAAGGTTATGGTTTGTTTTAAAATGAATGCAGTCTTTGAAAAACGTCTCATATAGAGGTCAAAACCTCGCAACGAAATCAATTAATATGGAACGTTTTTAATCAATAAGAACGGGACATTTCAGTTGGTATCCGAGCATTGGTCTTAGAGAACTAGAATTTTGCATTAGTGTGTCTTATCGAGTTTGTTAGGATGCATTAGTGAGTCTGGACTTCGACCGTGTTTACTTGAAAAATGATTGCTTAACAAATTTTGTTGGAAACTATATATTTTTAACATGTGAATATTATGTGATATATTAATCTCTTAACGCGTTTGATATTATGTGATAGATGTCTACCTCTAGAACAAGTCCCATTGACTCACCTAATAATAATGAAGAGTCAAATGTAAATTGGAATGATTCGTGGACTGATTCACAAGTTCCCGAAGAGGAACCGGAAGAAGAGTCGGAACCGAAAGAAGAATCGGAACCGGATGAAGAAATAGAACCGGTGGGGGAAATAATAAAACGGTTAAGTAAAAGAAAATCCTCAACCAACCGACCAAGGTTAATTATGGTCAATGGTGAAATGTCCCGTTCTTATTGATTAAAAACGTTCCATATTAATTGATTTCGTTGCGAGGTTTTGACCTCTATATGAGACGTTTTTCAAAGACTGCATTCATTTTTAAAACAAACCATAACCTTTATTTCATAAATAAAGGTTTAAAAAGCTTTACGTAGATTATCAAATAATGATAATCTAAAATATCCTGTTTACACACGACCATTACATAATGGTTTACAATACAAATATGTTACATCGAAATCAGTTTCTTGAATGCAGTTTTTACACAATATCATACAAACATGGACTCCAAATCTTGTCCTTATTTTAGTATGCAACAGCGGAAGCTCTTAATATTCACCTGAGAATAAACATGCTTTAAACGTCAACAAAAATGTTGGTGAGTTATATGTTTAACCTATATATATCAAATCGTAACAATAGACCACAAGATTTCATATTTCAATACACATCCCATACATAGAGATAAAAATCATTCATATGGTGAACACCTGGTAACCGACATTAACAAGATGCATATATAAGAATATCCCCATCATTCCTGGACACCCTTCGGATATGATATAAATTTCGAAGTACTAAAGCATCCGGTACTTTGGATGGGGTTTGTTAGGCCCAATAGATCTATCTTTAGGATTCGCGTCAATTAGGGTGTCTGTTCCCTAATTCTTAGATTACCAGACTTAATAAAAAGGGGCATATTCGATTTCGATAATTCAACCATAGAATGTAGTTTCACGTACTTGTGTCTATTTTGTAAATCATTTATAAAACCTGCATGTATTCTCATCCCAAAAATATTAGATTTTAAAAGTGGGACTATAACTCACTTTCACAGATTTTTACTTCGCCGGGAAGTAAGACTTGGCCACTGGTTGATTCACGAACCTATAACAATATATACATATATATCAAAGTATGTTCAAAATATATTTACAACACTTTTAATATATTTTGATGTTTTAAGTTTATTAAGTCAGCTGTCCTCGTTAGTAACCTACAACTAGTTGTCCACAGTTAGATGTACAGAAATAAATCGATAAATATTATCTTGAATCAATCCACGACCCAGTGTATACGTATCTCAGTATTGATCACAACTCAAACTATATATATTTTGGAATCAACCTCAACCCTGTATAGCTAACTCCAACATTCACATATAGAGTGTCTATGGTTGTTCCGAAATATATATAGATGTGTCGACATGATAGGTCGAAACATTGTATACGTGTCTATGGTATCTCAAGATTACATAATATACAATACAAGTTGATTAAGTTATGGTTGGAATAGATTTGTTACCAATTTTCACGTAGCTAAAATGAGAAAAATTATCCAATCTTGTTTTACCCATAACTTCTTCATTTTAAATCCGTTTTGAGTGAATCAAATTGCTATGGTTTCATATTGAACTCTATTTTATGAATATAAATAGAAAAAGTATAGGTTTATAGTCGGAAAAATAAGTTACAAGTCATTTTTGTAAAGGTAGTCATTTCAGTCGAAAGAACGACGTCTAGATGACCATTTTAGAAAACATACTTCCACTTTGAGTTTAACCATAATTTTTGGATATAGTTTCATGTTCATAATAAAAATCATTTTCTCAGAATAACAACTTTTAGATCAAAGTTTATCATAGTTTTTAATTAACTAACCCAAAACAGCCCGCGGTGTTACTACGACGGCGTAAATCCGGTTTTACGGTATTTTTCGTGTTTCCAGGTTTTAAATCATTAAGTTAGCATATCATATAGATATAGAACATGTGTTTAGTTAATTTTAAAAGTCAAGTTAGAAGGATTAACTTTTGTTTGCGAACAAGTTTAGAATTAACTAACTATGTTCTAGTGATTACGAGTTTAAACCTTCGAATAAGATAGCTTTATATGTATGAATTGAATGATGTTATGAACATCATTACTACCTTAAGTTCCTTGGATAAACCTACTGGAAAAGTGAAAAATGGATCTAGCTTCAACGGATCCTTGGATGGCTCGAAGTTCTTTAAGCAGAATCATGACACGAAAACAAGTTCAAGTAAGATCATCAATTGAAATAAGATTGTTATAGTTATAGAAATTGAACCAAAGTTTGAATATGATTATTACCTTGTATTAGAATGATAACCTACTGTAAGAAACAAAGATTTCTTGAGGTTGGATGATCACCTTACAAGATTGGAAGTGAGCTAGCAAACTTGAAAGTATTCTTGATTTTATGTAACTAGAACTTGTAGAATTTATGAAGAACACTTAGAACTTGAAGATAGAACTTGAGAGAGATCAATTAGATGAATAAAATTGAAGAATGAAAGTGTTTGTAGGTGTTTTTGGTCGTTGGTGTATGGATTAGATATAAAGGATATGTAATTTTGTTTTCATGTAAATAAGTCATGAATGATTACTCATATTTTTGTAATTTTATGAGATATTTCATGCTAGTTGCCAAATGATGGTTCCCACATGTGTTAGGTGACTCACATGGGCTGCTAAGATCTGATCATTGGAGTGTATATACCAATAGTACATACATCTAAAAGCTGTGTATTGTACGAGTACGAATACGGGTGCATACGAGTAGAATTGTTGATGAAACTGAACGAGGATGTAATTTTAAGCATTTTTGTTAAGTAGAAGTATTTTGATAAGTGTATTGAAGTCTTTCAAAAGTTTATAAATACATATTAAAACACTACATGTATATACATTTTAACTGAGTCGTTAAGTCATCGTTAGTCGTTACATGTAAGTGTTGTTTTGAAACCTTTAGGTTAACGATCTTGTTAAATGTTGTTAACCCAATGTTTATAATATCAAATGAGATTTTAAATTATTATATTATCATGATATTATCATGTATGAATATCTCTTAATATGATATATATACATTAAATGTCTTTACAACGATAATCGTTACATATATGTCTC
Organism: Rutidosis leptorrhynchoides; assembly: GCF_046630445.1. NCBI lineage: Eukaryota > Viridiplantae > Streptophyta > Magnoliopsida > Asterales > Asteraceae > Rutidosis > Rutidosis leptorrhynchoides. Next base: position 328,623,019 of record NC_092336.1, on the reverse strand, counting down.
GTTTAAATATCATTAAGTTAGTAGTCTTGTTTTTACATATGTAGTTCATTGTTAATATACTTAATGATATGTTTACTTATCATAGTATCATGTTAACTATATATATATCCATATATATGTCATCATATAGTTTTTACAAGTTTTAACGTTCGTGAATCACCGGTCAACTTGGGTGGTCAATTGTCTATATGAAACATATTTCAATTAATCAAGTCTTAACAAGTTTGATTGCTTAACATGTTGGAAACATTTAATCATGTAAATATCAATCTCAATTAATATATATAAACATGGAAAAGTTCGGGTCACTACAGTACCTACCCGTTAAATAAATTTCGTCCCGAAATTTTAAGCTGTTGAAGGTGTTGACGAATCTTCTGAAAATAGATGCGGGTATTTCTTCTTCATCTGATCTTCACGCTCCCAGGTGAACTCGGGTCCTCTACGAGCATTCCATCGAACCTTAACAATTGGTATCTTGTTTTGCTTAAGTCTTTTAACGTCACGATCCATTATTTCGACGGGTTCTTCGATGAATTGAAGTTTTTCGTTGATTTGGATTTCATCTAACGGAATAGTGAGATCTTCTTTAGCAAAACATTTCTTTAAATTCGAGACGTGGAAAGTGTTATGTACAGCCGCGAGTTGTTGAGGTAACTCTAGTCGGTAAGCTACTGGTCCGACACGATCAATAATCTTGAATGGTCCAATATACCTTGGATTTAATTTCCCTCGTTTACCAAATCGAACAACGCCTTTCCAAGGTGCAACTTTAAGCATGACCATCTCTCCAATTTCAAATTCTATATCTTTTCTTTTAATGTCAGCGTAGCTCTTTTGTCGACTTTGGGCGGTTTTCAACCGTTGTTGAATTTGGATGATCTTCTCGGTAGTTTCTTGTATAATCTCCGGACCCGTAATCTGTCTATCCCCCACTTCACTCCAACAAATCGGAGACCTACACTTTCTACCATAAAGTGCTTCAAACGGCGCCATCTCAATGCTTGAATGGTAGCTGTTGTTGTAGGAAAATTCTGCTAACGGTAGATGTCGATCCCAACTGTTTCCGAAATCAATAACACATGCTCGTAGCATGTCTTCAAGCGTTTGTATCGTCCTTTCGCTCTGCCCATCAGTTTGTGGATGATAGGCAGTACTCATGTCTAGACGAGTTCCTAATGCTTGCTGTAATGTCTGCCAGAATCTTGAAATAAATCTGCCATCCCTATCAGAGATAATAGAGATTGGTATTCCATGTTTGGAGATGACTTCCTTCAAATACAGTCGTGCTAACTTCTCCATCTTGTCATCTTCTCTTATTGGCAAGAAGTGTGCTGATTTGGTGAGACGGTCAACTATTACCCAAATAGTATCAAAACCACTTGCAGTCCTTGGCAATTTAGTGATGAAATCCATGGTAATGTTTTCCCATTTCCATTCTGGGATTTCGGGTTGTTGAAGTAGACTTGATGGTTTCTGATGCTCAGCTTTGACCTTAGAACACGTCAAACATTCTCCTACGTATTTAGCAACATCGGCTTTCATACCCGGCCACCAAAAATGTTTCTTAAGATCCTTGTACATCTTCCCCGTTCCAGGATGTATTGAGTATCTGGTTTTATGAGCTTCTCTAAGTACCATTTCTCTCATATCTCCAAATTTTGGTACCCAAATTCTTTCAGCCCTATACCGGGTTCCGTCTTCCTGAATATTAAGATGCTTCTCCGATCCTTTGGGTATTTCATCCTTTAAATTTCCCTCTTTTAAAACTCCTTGTTGCGCCTCCTTTATTTGAGTAGTAAGGTTATTATGAATCATTATATTCATAGATTTTACTCGAATGGGTTCTCTGTCCTTCCTGCTCAAGGCATCGGCTACCATATTTGCCTTCCCCGGGTGGTAACGAATCTCAAAGTCGTAATCATTCAACAATTCAATCCACCTACGCTGCCTCATATTCAGTTGTTTCTGGTTAAATATGTGTTGAAGACTTTTGTGGTCGGTATATATAATACTTTTGACCCCATATAAGTAGTGCCTCCAAGTCTTTAATGCAAAAACAACCGCGCCTAATTCCAAATCATGCGTCGTATAATTTTGTTCGTGAATCTTCAATTGTCTAGACGCATAAGCAATCACCTTCGTTCGTTGCATTAATACACAACCGAGACCTTGCTTTGATGCGTCACAATAAATCACAAAATCATCATTCCCTTCAGGCAATGACAATATAGGTGCCGTAGTTAGCTTTTTCTTCAATAACTGAAACGGTTTCTCTTGTTCATCATTCCATTCAAATTTCTTCCCTTTATGCGTTAATGCAGTCAAGGGTTTTGCTATTCTGGAAAAATCTTGGATGAACCTTCTGTAGTAACCAGCTAGTCCTAAAAACTGGCGTATGTGTTTCGGAGTTTTCGGGGTTTCCCACTTTTCAACAGTTTCTATCTTTGCCGGATCCACCTTAATACCTTCTTTGTTCACTATGTGATCGAGGAATTGAACTTCTTCCAACCAAAATGCACACTTTGAAAACTTAGCGTACAATTCTTCCTTCCTCAATACTTCTAACACCTTTCTCAAATGTTCACCGTGTTCTTGGTCATTCTTTGAGTAAATAAGTATGTCATCAATGAAAACAATGACAAACTTGTCAAGGTATGGTCCACACACTCGGTTCATAAGGTCCATGAACATAGCTGGTGCATTAGTTAAACCAAACGGCATGACCATAAACTCGTAATGACCGTAACGTGTTCTGAAAGCAGTCTTTGGAATATCATCTTCTTTCACCCGCATTTGATGATACCCGGAACGTAAGTCAATCTTTGAATAAACAGACGAGCCTTGTAGTTGATCAAATAAGTCATCGATTCTCGGTAGTGGGTAGCGGTTCTTGATGGTAAGTTTGTTCAACTCTCGATAGTCGATACACAACCTGAATGTACCATCTTTCTTCTTGACAAACAAAACAGGAGCTCCCCACGGTGATGTGCTTGGTCGAATGAAACCACGCTCTAAAAGTTCTTGTAATTGGCTTTGTAGTTCTTTCATCTCGCTGGGTGCGAGTCTGTAAGGAGCACGAGCTATTGGTGCAGCTCCTGGTACAAGATCTATTTGAAATTCAACGGATCGATGTGGGGGTAATCCCGGTAATTCTTTCGGAAATAGATCAGGAAATTCTTTTGCGACGGGAACATCATTGATGCTCTTTTCTTCAGTTTGTACTTTCTCGACGTGTGCTAGAACAGCATAGCAACCTTTTCTTATTAGTTTTTGTGCCTTCAAATTACTAATAAGATGTAGCTTCGTGTTGCCCTTTTCTCCATACACCATTAAGGGTTTTCCTTTTTCTCGTATAATGCGAATTGCATTTTTGTAACAAACGATCTCCGCTTTCACTTCTTTCAACCAGTCCATACCGATTATCACATCAAAACTCCCTAACTCTACTGGTATCAAATCAATCTTAAATGTTTCGCTAACCAGTTTAATTTCTTGATTCCGACATATATTATCTGCTGAAATTAATTTACCATTTGCTAATTCGAGTAAAAATTTACTATCCAAAGGCGTCAATGGACAACTTAATTTAGCACAAAAATCTCTACTCATATAGCTTCTATCCGCACCCGAATCAAATAAAACGTAAGCAGATTTATTGTCAATAAGAAACGTACCCGTAACAAGCTCCGGGTCTTCCTGTGCCTCTGCCGCATTAATATTGAAAACTCTTCCACGGCCTTGTCCATTCGTGTTCTCCTGGTTCGGGCAATTTCTAATAATGTGGCCCAGTTTTCCACATTTATAACAAACTACATTGGCATAACTTGCTCCGACACTACTTGCTCCGCCATTACTCGTTCCGACACCATTTGTTCCTTTCGTTCTATTAACCCCTGGTCCGTAGACCTCACACTTCGCCGCGCTATGACCATTTCTTTTAAACTTGTTGCAAAATTTGGTGCAGAACCCCGAGTGATTCTTTTCACACCTTTGGCATAGCTGCTTCTGATTGTTGTTGTTGTTGCGGTTATTATTGTTGTTGGGATGATTGCTGTAGTTGCTGTTGTTGTTGTTGTTGTTGTTGTTGGGCCGTTTGTTGTAGTTGCGATTGATGTTGCGATTGTTGGGATAATTGTTGCGATTATTGTTGTAATTGCTGTTGTTGTTGTATTGGTGATTCTTATCACCGTTTTCCTCCCACTTTCTTTTGACTTGCTTCACATTGGCCTCTTCAGCAGTCTGTTCTTTAATTCTTTCTTCAATTTGGTTCACGAGTTTGTGAGCCATTCTACATGCCTGTTGTATGGAGGCGGGCTCGTGTGAACTTATATCTTCTTGGATTCTTTCCGGTAATCCTTTCACAAACGCGTCGATCTTCTCTTCCTCATCTTCGAATGCTCCCGGACACAATAGGCACAATTCTGTGAATCGTCTTTCGTACGTGGTAATATCAAATCCTTGGGTTCGTAACCCTCTAAGTTCTGTCTTGAGCTTATTGACCTCGGTTCTGGGACGGTACTTCTCGTTCATCAAGTGCTTGAATGCTGACCACGGTAGTGCGTACGCATCATCTTGTCCCACTTGCTCTAGATAGGTATTCCACCATGTTAACGCAGAACCTGTGAAGGTATGCGTAGCGTACTTTACTTTGTCCTCTTCAGTACACTTACTTATGGCAAACACCGATTCGACCTTCTCGGTCCACCGTTTCAATCCGATCGGTCCTTCGGTTCCATCAAATTCCAAAGGTTTGCAGGCAGTGAATTCTTTGTAGGTGCATCCTACACGATTTCCTGTACTGCTAGATCCAAGGTTATTGTTGGTATGTAGCGCAGCCTGTACTGCGGCTATGTTTGAAGCTAGAAAAGTACGGAATTCCTCTTCATTCATATTCACGGTGTGTCGAGTAGTCGGTGCCATTTCCTTCAAAATAGTTAAATGGAACAAGTTAATCATACAGAATATTAAGAGTAGTTATTAGTATTTCGTAGCATAATATGAACTCATTTATAAAAGTTTTTTCTTCATATTAGCGTTTTATAAGTTTAAATTTGGGTAGTACCTACCCGTTAAGTTCATACTTAGTAGCTAATATACAATTCAACTACTACAATTCTATATGAAAAACTGATTATAATAATATTTCGCGTTCAAACTTTTATACAATAATTTTACAAACTTACAATACCGCTTATTTTACATAAAGCATGAAATATAGCACACAATAACTTTGATACAAGATAGTTGTGAAGATAATTCTAGCTAGTACACAAGTCGTTCAGCAAAGGCAATAAAGACATGTAATTCATACGTCCAGAAACAAGTCATGCATTCTGGTTTTACTAGGATTACTTCCCATCCTTGGTCTTGTGGAACATAACCGTTATGGCCGTTGATAAGACAGCGTGTTGTAATGTCGTCAAAGAGACGAGGGTTACGTAATGTCCAACAGTCCCGTAACAATCTAAAAAACTCATTTCTTACCCCAATTACCGACTCCGTCACTTGTGGGAACGTTTTGTTTAATAGTTGTAACCCAATGTTCTTGTTCTCACTTTGGTGAGAAGCGAACATTACTAATCCGTAAGCATAACATGCTTCTTTATGTTGCATGTTAGCCGCTTTTTCTAAATCACGAAGTCCAATATTCGGATATATTGAGTCAAAATAATTTCTTAACCCATTGCGTAAAATAGCATTTGGGTTCCCCGCAATATATGCGTCAAAGTAAACACATCGTAACTTATGGATTTCCCAATGTGATATCCCCCATCTTTCGAACGAAAACCTTTTATAAACCAAGGCATTCTTGGAACGTTCTTCGAATGTCTTACAAACTGATCTCGCCTTAAATAGTTGTGCCGAAGAATTCTGACCGACTCTAGACAAGATTTCATCAATCATGTCTCCGGGTAGGTCTCTTAAAATATTGGGTTGTCTATCCATTTTGTGTTTTTATACTGTAAAATAGACAAGAGTTATATTCAAAAAAAAAATACTTATTAATACAAGCAATTTTTACATATATCATAAAGCATAAGCACACTATATTACTTATATTACACCACACGAATACAACTATCTTATTCCGACTCTCTTGTTTCTTCTTCTTCGGTTTTGGTTCGTTTTGCCAAGTTTCTCGGGATATATGATGTTCCCCTAATACGAGCTGTCGTTATCCACATTGGTTTAGAAAAACCTGGTGGTTTAGAGGTTCCCGGGTCATTGTTACTACTTAAGGACTTCGGGGGTTGACGATACATATAAAGTTCATCGGGGTTGGAATTAGATTTCTCTATTTTTATGCCCTTTCCCTTATTATTTTCTTTTGCCTTTTTAAATTCAGTTGGGGTAATTTCTATAACAACATCGGAATTCACGTCGGAATCCGATTCATCGGAGAATTGGTAATCCTCCCAATATTTTGCTTCCTTGGCGGAAACACCATTGACCATAATTAACCTTGGTCGGTTGGTTGAGGATTTTCTTTTACTTAACCGTTTTATTATTTTCCCCACCGGTTCTATTTCTTCATCCGGTTCCGATTCTTCTTCCGGTTCCGATTCTTCTTCCGGTTCCGACTCTTCTTCCGGTTCCTCTTCCGGAACTTGTGAATCAGTCCACGAATCATTCCAATTTACATTTGACTCTTCATTATTATTAGGTGAGTCAATAGGACTTGTTCTAGAGGTAGACATCTATCACATAATATCAAACGCGTTAAGAGATTAATATATCACATAATATTCACATGTTAAAAATATATAGTTTTCAACAAAATTTGTTAAGCAATCATTTTTCAAGTAAACACGGTCGAAGTCCAGACTCACTGATGCATCCTAACAAACTAGATAAGACACACTAATGCAAAATTCTGGTTCTCTAAGACCAACGCTCGGATACCAACTGAAATGTCCCGTTCTTATTGATTAAAAACGTTCCATATTAATTGATTTCGTTGCGAGGTTTTGACCTCTATATGAGACGTTTTTCAAAGACTGCATTCATTTTTAAAACAAACCATAACCTTTATTTCATAAATAAAGGTTTAAAAACCTTTACGTAGATTATCAAATAATGATAATCTAAAATATCCTGTTTACACACGACCATTACATAATGGTTTACAATACAAATATGTTACATCGAAATCAGTTTCTTGAATGCAGTTTTTACACAATATCATACAAACATGGACTCCAAATCTTGTCCTTATTTTAGTATGCAACAGCGGAAGCTCTTAATATTCACCTGAGAATAAACATGCTTTAAACGTCAACAAAAATGTTGGTGAGTTATAGGTTTAACCTATATATATCAAATCGTAACAATAGACCACAAGATTTCATATTTCAATACACATCCCATACATAGAGATAAAAATCATTCATATGATGAACACCTGGTAACCGACATTAACAAGATGCATATATAAGAATATCCCCATCATTCCGGGACACCCTTCGGATATGATATAAATTTCGAAGTACTAAAGCATCCGGTACTTTGGATGGGGTTTGTTAGGCCCAATAGATCTATCTTTAGGATTCGCGTCAATTAGGGTGTCTGTTCCCTAATTCTTAGATTACCAGACTTAATAAAAAGGGGCATATTCGATTTCGATAATTCAACCATAGAATGTAGTTTCACGTACTTGTGTCTATTTTGTAAATCATTTATAAAACCTGCATGTATTCTCATCCCAAAAATATTAGATTTTAAAAGTGGGACTATAACTCACTTTCACAGATTTTTACTTTGCCGGGAAGTAAGACTTGGCCACTGGTTGATTCACGAACCTATAACAATATATACATATATATCAAAGTATGTTCAAAATATATTTACAACACTTTTAATATATTTTGATGTTTTAAGTTTATTAAGTCAGCTGTCCTCGTTAGTAACCTACAACTAGTTGTCCACAGTTAGATGTACAGAAATAAATCGATAAATATTATCTTGAATCAATCCACGACCCAGTGTATACGTATCTCAGTATTGATCACAACTCAAACTATATATATTTTGGAATCAACCTCAACCCTGTATAGCTAACTCCAACATTCACATATAGAGTGTCTATGGTTGTTCCGAAATATATATAGATGTGTCGACATGATAGGTCGAAACATTGTATACGTGTCTATGGTATCTCAAGATTACATAATATACAATACAAGTTGATTAAGTTATGGTTGGAATAGATTTGTTACCAATTTTCACGTAGCTAAAATGAGAAAAATTATCCAATCTTGTTTTACCCATAACTTCTTCATTTTAAATCCGTTTTGAGTGAATCAAATTGCTATGGTTTCATATTGAACTCTATTTTATGAATCTAAACAGAAAAAGTATAGGTTTATAGTCAGAAAAATAAGTTACAAGTCATTTTTGTAAAGGTAGTCATTTCAGTCGAAAGAACGACGTCTAGATGACCATTTTAGAAAACATACTTCCACTTTGAGTTTAACCATAATTTTTGGATATAGTTTCATGTTCATAATAAAAATCATTTTCTCAGAATAACAACTTTTAAATCAAAGTTTATCATAGTTTTTAATTAACTAACCCAAAACAGCCCGCGGTGTTACTACGACGGCGTAAATCCGGTTTTACGGTGTTTTTCGTGTTTCCAGGTTTTAAATCATTAAGTTAGCATATCATATAGATATATAACATGTGTTTAGTTAATTGTAAAAGTCAAGTTAGAAGGATTAACTTTTGTTTGCGAACAAGTTTAGAATTAACTAACTATGTTCTAGTGATTACGAGTTTAAACCTTCGAATAAGATAGCTTTATATGTATGAATTGAATGATGTTATGAACATCATTACTACCTTAAGTTCCTTGGATAAACCTACTGGAAAAGTGAAAAATGGATCTAGCTTCAACGGATCCTTGGATGGCTCGAAGTTCTTGAAGCAGAATCATGACACGAAAACAAGTTCAAGTAAGATCATCACTTGAAATAAGATTGTTATAGTTATAGAAATTGACCTAAAGTTTGAATATGATTATTACCTTGTATTAGAATGATAACCTACTGTAAGAAACAAAGATTTCTTGAGGTTGGATGATCACCTTACAAGATTGGAAGTGAGCTAGCAAACTTGAAAGTATTCTTGATTTTATGTAACTAGAACTTGTAGAATATATGAAGAACACTTAGAACTTGAAGATAGAACTTGAGAGAGATAAATTAGATGAATAAAATTGAAGAATGAAAGTGTTTGTAGGTGTTTTTGGTCGTTGGTGTATGGATTAGATATAAAGGATATGTAATTTTGTTTTCATGTAAATAAGTCATGAATGATTACTCATATTTTTGTAATTTTATGAGATATTTCATGCTAGTTGCCAAATGATGGTTCCCACATGTGTTAGGTGACTCACATGGGCTGCTAAGAGCTGATCATTGGAGTGTATATACCAATAGTACATACATCTAAAAGCTGTGTATTGTACGAGTACGAATACGGGTGCATACGAGTAGAATTGTTGATGAAACTGAACGAGGATGTAATTGTAAGCATTTTTGTTAAGTAGAAGTATTTTGATAAGTGTATTGAAGTCTTTCAAAAGTGTATAAATACATATTAAAACACTACATGTATATACATTTTAACTGAGTCGTTAAGTCATCGTTAGTCGTTACATGTAAGTGTTGTTTTGAAACCTTTAGGTTAACGATCTTGTTAAATGTTGTTAACCCAATGTTTATAATATCAAATGAGATTTTAAATTATTATATTATCATGATATTATCATGTATGAATATCTCTTAATATGATATATATACATTAAATGTCTTTACAACGATAATCGTTACATATATGTCTCGTTTAAAAATCATTAAGTTAGTAGTCTTGTTTTTACATATGTAGTTCATTGTTAATATACTTAATGATATGTTTACTTATCATAGTATCATGTTAACTATATATATATCCATATATATGTCATCATATAGTTTTTACAAGTTTTAACGTTCGTGAATCACCGGTTAACTTGGGTGGTCAATTGTCTATATGAAACATATTTCAATTAATCAAGTCTTAACAAGTTTGATTGCTTAACATGTTGGACATTTAATCATGTAAATATCAATCTCAATTAATATATATAAACAGGGAAAAGTTCGGGTCACTACAAATGGTGTTTCCGCCAAGGAAGCAAAATATTGGGAGGATTACCAATTCTCCGATGAATCGGATTCTGACGAGAATTCTGATGATGTTATAGAAATTACCCCAACTGAATTTAAAAAGGCAAAAGAAAATAATAAGGGAAAGGGCATAAAAATAGAGAAATCTAATTCCAACCCCGATGAACTTTATATGTATCGTCAACCCCCGAAGTCCTTAAGTTGTAACAATGACCCGGGAACCTCTAAACCACCAGGTTTTTTCTAAACCAATGTGGAAAACGACGGCTCGTATTAGGGGAACATCATATATCCCTAGAAACTTGGCAAAACGAACCAAAACCGAAGAAGAAGAAACAAGCGAGCCGGAATAAGATAGTTGTATTCGTGTGGTGTAATATATGTAATATAGTGTGCTTATGCTTTATGATATATGTAAAAATTGCTTGTATTAATAAGTATTTTTTTTATGAATCTAACTTTTGTCTATTTTACAGTATAAAAACACAAAATGGATAGACAACCCAATATTTTAAGAGACCTACCCGGAGACATGATTGATGAAATCTTGTCTAGAGTCGGTCAGAATTCTTCGGCACAACTATTTAAGGCGAGATCAGTTTGTAAAACATTCGAAGAACGTTCCAAGAATGCCTTGGTTTATAAAAGGCTTTCGTTCGAAAGATGGGGGATATCACATTGGGAAATCCATAAGTTACAATGTGTTTACTTTGACGCATATATTGCGGGGAGCCCAAATGCTATTTTACGCAATGGGTTAAGAAATTATTTTGACTCAATATATCCGAATATTGGACTTCGTGATTTAGAAAAAGTGTCTAACATGCAACATAAAGAAGCATGTTATGCTTACGGATTAGTAATGTTCGCTTCTCACCAAAGTGAGAACAAGAACATCGGGCTACAACTATTAAACAAAACGTTCCCACAAGTGACGGAGTCGGTAATTGGGGTAAGAAATGAGGTTTTTAGATTGTTACGGGACTGTTGGACATTACGTAACCCTCGTCCCTTTGACGACGTTACAACACGCTGTCTTATCAACGGCCATAACGGTTATGTTCCACAAGACCAAGGATGGGAAGTAATCCTAGTAAAACCAGAATGCATGACTTGTTTCTGGACGTATGAATTACGTGTCTTTATTGCCTTTGTTGAACGACTTGTGTACTAACTAGAATTATCTTCACAACCATCTTGTATCAAATTTATTGTGTGCTATATTTCATGCTATATGTAAAATAAGCGGTATTGTATGTTTGTAAAATATTGTGTAAAAGTTTGAACGCGAAATATTATTATAATCAGTTTTTCATATAGAATTGTAGTAGTTGAATTGTATATTAGCTACTAAGTATGAACTTAACGGGTAGGTACTACCCGAATTTAAACTTATAAAACGCTAATATGAAGAAAAAGCTTTTATAAATGAGTTCATATTATGCTACGAAATACTATTAACTACTCTTAATATTCTGTATGATTAACTTGTTCCATTTGACTATTTTGAAGGAAATGGCACCGACTACTCGACACACCGTGAATATGAATGAAGAGGAATTCCGTACTTTTCTAGCTTCAAACATAGCCACAGTACAGGCTGCGCTACATACCAACAATAACCTTGGATCTAGCAGTACAGGAAATCGTGTAGGATGCACCTACAAAGAATTCACTACCTGCAAACTTTTGGAATTTGATGGAACCGAAGGAACGATCGGATTGAAACGGTGGACCGAGAAGGTCGAATCGGTGTTTGCCATAAGTAAGTGTACTGAAGATGACAAAGTGAAGTACGCTACGCATACCTTCACAGGTTCTGCGTTAACATGGTGGAAAACCTATCTAGAGCAAGTGGGACAAGACGATGCGTACGCACTACCGTGGTCAGTATTCAAGCACTTGATGAACGAGAAGTACCGTCCCAGAACTGAGGTCAATAAGCTCAAGACAGAACTTAGAGGGTTACGAACCCAAGGATTTGATATTACCACGTACGAAAGACGATTCACAGAATTGTGCCTATTGTGTCCGGGAGCATTCGAAGATGAGGAAGAGAAGATCGATGCGTTTGTGAAAGGATTACCGGAAAGAATCCAAGAAGATATAAGTTCACACGAGCCCGCCTCCATACAACAGGCATGTAGAATGGGTCACAAACTAGTGAACCAGATTGAAGAAAGAATTAAAGAACAGACTGCTGAAGAGGCCAATGTGAAGCAAGTCAAAAGAAAGTGGGAGGAAAACGGTGATAAGAATCACCAATACAACAACAACAGCAATTACAACAATAATCGCAACAATTATCCCAACAATTGCAACATCAATCGCAACTACAACAAACGCCCCAACAACAACAACAACAACAACAACAACAACAACAGCAACTACAACAATCATCCCAACAACAATAATAACCGCAACAACAACAACAATCAGAAGCAGCTATGCCAAAGGTGAGAAAGTATCACTCGGGGTTCTGCACCAAATTTTGCAACAAGTGTAAAAGAAATGGTCATAGTGCGGCGAAGTGTGAGATCTACGGACCAGGGGTTAATAGAACGAAAGGAACAAATGGTGTCGGAACGAGTAATGGCGGAGCAAGTAGTGTCGGAGCAAGTTATGCCAATGTAGTTTGTTATAAATGTGGAAAACCGGGCCACATTATTAGAAATTGCCCGAACCAGGAGAACACGAATGGACAAGGCCGCGGAAGAGTTTTCAATATTAATGCGGCAGAGGCACAGGAAGACCCGGAGCTTGTTACGGGTACGTTTCTTATTGACAATAAATCTGCTTACGTTTTATTTGATTCGGGTGCGGATAGAAGCTATATGAGTAGAGATTTTTGTGCTAAATTAAGTTGTCCATTGACGCCTTTGGATAGTAAATTTTTACTCGAATTAGCAAATGGTAAATTAATTTCAGCAGATAATATATGTCGGAATCGAGAAATTATACTGGTTAGCGAACCATTTAAGATTGATTTGATACCAGTAGAGTTAGGGAGTTTTGATGTGATAATCGGTATGGACTGGTTGAAAGAAGTGAAAGCAGAGATCGTTTGTTACAAAAATGCAATTCGCATTATACGAGAAAAAGGAAAACCCTTAATGGTGTACGGAGAAAAGGGTAACACGAAGCTACATCTTATTAGTAATTTGAAGGCACAAAAACTAATAAGAAAAGGTTGCTATGCTGTTCTAGCACACGTCGAGAAAGTACAAACTGAAGAAAAGAGCATCAATGATGTTCCCATTGCAAAAGAATTTCCCGATGTATTTCCGAAAGAATTACCAGGATTACCCCCACATCGATCCGTTGAATTTCAAACAGATCTTGTACCAGGAGCTGCACCAATAGCTCGTGCTCCTTACAGACTCGCACCCAGCGAGATGAAAGAACTGCAAAGCCAATTACAAGAAATTTTAGAGCGTGGTTTCATTCGACCAAGCACATCACCGTGGGGAGCTCCTGTTTTGTTTGTCAAGAAGAAAGATGGTACATTCAGGTTGTGTATCGACTACCGAGAGTTGAACAAACTTACCATCAAGAACCGCTACCCACTACCGAGAATCAACGACTTATTTGATCTACTACAAGGCTCGTCTGTTTATTCAAAGATTGACTTACGTTCCGGGTATCATCAAATGCGGGTGAAAGAAGATGATATTCCAAAGACTGCTTTCAGAACACGTTACGGTCATTACGAGTTTATGGTCATGCCGTTTGGTTTAACTAATGCACCAGCTGTGTTCATGGACCTTATGAACCGAGTGTGTGGACCATACCTTGACAAGTTTGTCATTGTTTTCATTGATGACATACTTATTTACTCAAAGAATGACCAAGAACACGGTGAACATTTGAGAAAGGTGTTAGAAGTATTGAGGAAGGAAGAATTGTATGCTAAGTTTTCAAAGTGTGCATTTTGGTTGGAAGAAGTTCAATTCCTCGGTCACATAGTGAACAAAGAAGGTATTAAGGTGGATCTGGCAAAGATAGAAACTGTTGAAAAGTGGGAAACCCCGAAAACTCCGAAACACATACGCCAATTTTTAGGACTAGCTGGTTACTACAGAAGGTTCATCCAAGACTTTTCCAGAATAGCAAAACCCTTGACTGCATTAACGCATAAAGGGAAAAAATTTGAATGGAATGATGAACAAGAGAAAGCGTTTCAGTTATTGAAGAAGAAGCTAACTACGGCACCTATATTGTCATTGCCTGAAGGGAATGATGATTTTGTGATTTATTGTGACACATCAAAGCAAGGTCTCAGTTGTGTATTAATGCAACGAACGAAGGTGATTGCTTATGCGTCTAGACAATTGAAGATTCACGAACAAAATTATACGACGCATGTTTTGGAATTAGGCGCGGTTGTTTTTGCATTAAAGACTTGGAGGCACTACTTATATGGGGTCAAAAGTATTATATATACCGACCACAAAAATCTTCAACACATATTTAATCAGAAACAACTGAATATGAGGCAGCGTAGGTGGATTGAATTATTGAATGATTATGACTTTGAGATTCGTTACCACCCGGGGAAGGCAAATATGGTAGCCGATGCCTTGAGCAGGAAGGACAGAGAACCCATTCGAGTAAAATCTATGAATATAATGATTCATAATAACCTTACTACTCAAATAAAGGAGGCGCAAAAAGGAGTTTTAAAAGAGGGAAATTTAAAGGATGAAATACCCAAAGGATCAGAGAAGCATCTTAATATTCGGGAAGACGGAACCCGGTATAGGGCTGAAAGGATTTGGGTACCAAAATTTGGAGATATGAGAGAGAAATGGTACTTAGAGAAGCTCATAAAACCAGATACTCAATACATCCTGGAACGG
Organism: Rutidosis leptorrhynchoides; assembly: GCF_046630445.1. Taxonomy (NCBI): domain Eukaryota; kingdom Viridiplantae; phylum Streptophyta; class Magnoliopsida; order Asterales; family Asteraceae; genus Rutidosis; species Rutidosis leptorrhynchoides. The sequence goes on along the minus strand of NC_092336.1, from coordinate 328,607,988 downwards.
GGAAGATGTACAAGGATCTCAAGAAACATTTTTGGTGGCCGGGTATGAAAGCCGACGTTGCTAAATACGTAGGAGAATGTTTGACGTGTTCTAAGGTCAAAGCTGAGCATCAGAAACCATCAGGTCTACTTCAACAACCCGAAATCCCGGAATGGAAATGGGAAAACATTACCATGGATTTCATCACTAAATTGCCAAGGACTGCAAGTGGTTTTGATACTATTTGGGTAATAGTTGATCGTCTCACCAAATCAGCACACTTCCTGCCAATAAGAGAAAATGACAAGATGGAGAAGTTAGCACGACTGTATTTGAAGGAAGTCGTCTCCAGACATGGAATACCAATCTCTATTATCTCTGATAGGGATGGCAGATTTATTTCAAGATTTTGGCAGACATTACAGCAAGCATTAGGAACTCGTCTAGACATGAGTACTGCCTATCATCCACAAACTGATGGGCAGAGCGAAAGGACGATACAAACGCTTGAAGACATGCTACAAGCATGTGTTATTGATTTCGGAAACAGTTGGGATCGACATCTATCGTTAGCAGAATTTTCCTACAACAACAGCTACCATTCAAGCATTGAGATGGCGCCGTTTGAAGAACTTTATGGTAGAAAGTGCAGGTCTCCGATTTTTTGGAGTGAAGTGGGAGATAGACAGATTACGGGTCCGGAGATTATACAAGAAACTACCGAGAAGATCATCCAAATTCAACAACGGTTGAAAACCGCCCAAAGTCGACAAAAGAGCTACGCTGACATTAAAAGAAAAGATATAGAATTTGAAATTGGAGAGATGGTCTTGCTTAAAGTTGCACCTTGGAAAGGCGTTGTTCGATTTGGTAAACGAGGGAAATTAAATCCAAGGTATATTGGACCATTCAAGATTATTGATCGTGTCGGACCAGTAGCTTACCGACTTGAGTTACCTCAACAACTCGTGGCTGTAATAACACTTTCCATGTCTTGAATTTGAAGAAATGTTTTGCTAAAGAAGTTCTCACTATTCCGTTAGATGAAATCCAAATCAACGAAAAACTTCAATTCATCGAAGAACCCGTTGAAATAATGGATCGTGAGGTTAAAAGACTTAAGCAAAACAAGATACCAATTGTTAAGGTTCGATGGAATGCTCGTAGAGGACCCGAGTTCACCTGGAAGCGTGAAGATCAGATGAAGAAGAAATACCCGCATCTATTTCCAGAAGATTCGTCAACACCTTCAACAGCTTAAAATTTCGGGGCGAAATTTATTTAACGGGTAGTTACTGTAGTGACCCGAACTTTTCCATGTTTATATATATTAATTGAGATTGATATTTACACGATTAAATGTTTCCAACATGTTAAGCAATCAAACTTGTTAAGACTTGATTAATTGAAATATGTTTCATATAGACAATTGATCACCCAAGTTGACCGGTGATTCACGAACGTTAAAACTTGTAAAAACTATATGATGACATATATATGGATATATATATATATATATATATATATATATATATATATATATATATATATATATATATATATATATATATATATATATATATATATATATATATATAGTTAACATGATACTATGATAAGTAAACATATCATTAAGTATATTAACAATGAACTACATATGTAAAAACACGACTACTAACTTAATGATTTTTAAACGAGACATATATGTAACGATTATCGTTGTAAAGACATTTAATGTATATATATCATATTAAGCGATATTCATACATGATAATATCATGATAATATAATAATTTAAAATCTCATTTGATATTATAAACATTGGGTTAACAACATTTAACAAGATCGTTAACCTAAAGGTTTCAAAACAACACTTACATGTAACGACTAACGATGACTTAACGACTCAGTTAAAATGTATATACATGTAGTGTTTTAATATGTATTTATACACTTTTGAAAGACTTCAATACACTTATCAAAATACTTCTACTTAACAAAAATGCTTACAATTACATCCTCGTTCAGTTTCATTAACAATTCTACTCGTATGCACCTGTATTCGTACTCGTACAATACACAGCTTTTAGATGTATATACTATTGGTATATACACTCCAATGATCAGCTCTTAGCAGCCCATATGAGTCACCTAACACATGTGGGAACCATCATTTGGCAACTAGCATGAAATATCTCATAAAATTACAAAAATATGAGTAATCATTCATGACTTATTTACATGAAAACAAAATTACATATCCTTTATATCTAATCCATACACCAACGACCAAAAACACCTACAAACACTTTCATTCTTCAATTTTCTTCATCTAATTGATCTCTCTCAAGTTCTATCTTCAAGTTCTAAGTGTTCTTCATATATTCTACAAGTTCTAGTTACATAAAGTCAAGAATACTTTCAAGTTTGCTAGCTCACTTCCAATCTTGTAAGGTGATCATCCAACCTCAAGAAATCTTTATTTATTACAGTAGGTTATCATTCTAATACAAGGTAATAATCATATTCAAACTTTGGTTCAATTTCTATAACTATAACAATCTTATTTCAAGTGATGATCTTACTTGAACTTGTTTTCGTGTCATGATTCTGCTTCAAGAACTTCGAGCCATCCAAGGATCCGTTGAAGCTAGATCCATTTTTCTCTTTTCCAGTAGGTTTATCCAAGGAACTTAAGGTAGTAATGATGTTCATAACATCATTCGATTCATATATATAAAGCTATCTTATTCGAAGGTTTAAACTTGTAATCACTAGAACATAGTTTAGTTAATTCTAAACTTGTTCGCAAACAAAAGTTAATCCTTCTAACTTGACTTTTAAAATCAACTAAACACATTTTCTATATCTATATGATATGCTAACTTAATGATTTAAAACCTGGAAACACGAAAAACACCGTAAAACCGGATTTACGCCGTCGTAGTAACATCGCGGGCTGTTTTGGGTTAGTTAATTAAAAACTATGATAAACTTTGATTTAAAAGTTGTTATTCTGAGAAAATGATTTTTATTATGAACATGAAACTATATCCAAAAATTATGGTTAAACTCAAAGTGGAAGTATGTTTTCTAAAATGGTCATCTAGACGTCGTTCTTTCGACTGAAATGACTACGTTTACAAAAACAACTTGTAACTTATTTTTCCGACAATAAACCTATACTTTTTCTGTTTAGATTCATAAAATAGAGTTCAATATGAAACCATAGCAATTTGATTCACTCAAAACGGATTTAAAATGAAGAAGTTATGGGTAAAACAAGATTGGATAATTTTTCTCATTTTAGCTACGTGAAAATTGGTAACAAATCTATTCCAACCATAATTTAATCAACTTGTATTGTATATTATGTAATCTTGAGATACCATAGACACGTATACAATGTTTTGACCTATCATGTCGACACATCTATATATATTTCGGAACAACCATAGACACTCTATATGTGAATGTTGGAGTTAGCTATACAGGGTTGAGGTTGATTCCAAAATATATATAGTTTGAGTTGTGATCAATACTGAGATACGTATACACTGGGTCGTGGATTGATTCAAGATAATATTTATCGATTTATTTTTGTACATCTAACTGTGGACAACTAGTTGTAGGTTACTAACGAGGACAGCTGACTTAATAAACTTAAAACATCAAAATATATTAAAAGTGTTGTAAATATATTTTGAACATACTTTGATATATATGTATATATTGTTATAGGTTCGTGAATCAACCAGTGGCCAAGTCTTACTTCCCGACGAAGTAAAAATCTGTGAAAGTGAGTTATAGTCCCACTTTTAAAATCTAATATTTTTGGGATGAGAATACATGCAGGTTTTATAAATGATTTACAAAATAGACACAAGTACGTGAAACTACATTCTATGGTTGAATTATCGAAATCGAATATGCCCCTTTTTATTAAGTCTGGTAATCTAAGAATTAGGGAACAGGCACCCTAATTGACGTGAATCCTAAAGATAGATCTATTGGGCCTAACAAACCCCATCCAAAGTACCGGATGCTTTAGTACTTCGAAATTTATATCATATCCGAAGGGTGTCCCGGAATGATGGGGATATTCTTATATATGCATCTTGTTAATGTCGGTTACCAGGTGTTCACCATATGAATGATTTTTATCTCTATGTATGGGATGTGTATTGAAATATGAAATCTTGTGGTCTATTATTATGATTTGATATATATAGGTTAAACCTATAACTCAACAACATTTTTGTTGACGTTTTAAGCATGTTTATTCTCAGGTGATTATTAAGAGCTTCCGCTGTCGCATACTTAAATAAGGACGAGATTTGGAGTCCATGCTTGTATGATATTGTGTAAAAACTGCATTCAAGAAACTTATTTTATTGTAACATATTTGTATTGTAAACCATTATGTAATGGTCGTGTGTAAACAGGATATTTTAGATTATCATTATTTGATAATCTACGTAAAGCTTTTTAAACCTTTATTGATGAAATAAAGGTTATGGTTTGTTTTAAAATGAATGCAGTCTTTGAAAAACGTCTCATATAGAGGTCAAAACCTCGCAACGAAATCAATTAATATGGAACATTTTTAATCAATAAGAACGGGACATTTCAATAGGGGGGAGTATTAACTGGGGATGACAATGATTATAGAAAACAGAAGCAAGGACTTCGAAGTATAAGGGAAGATATAAAGCCCAATAACAATACGGAGGTTACAAGCCGTGAATATTAATACGAATAGCAATGTAAAGACATGGTATAATTAAGAATAGTATCACCCCAAGGGCAAAGTAGAAATAAGCAAATTCCTCCGGTGAAAGTTAGAAAAAGAGAATGATTGTTGTGATAGTAAGGATAAGGACAAGGATTAGAACTGAATTGAGCATTTTTTACAATCTTTTGAATTTGGGAATTGAGCATAGGAGTGATAAAAGTAATGGAACAGAAGAAGTTAATTTATAGGGAAATATCTTATAAAGAGATCAAGGCAGATAATCGTATTTAATTAAAGAAATTTTATTCACCAAAGAATCAAATCTTTTAGATCTCGACAATTTTCTCTAAATCCCTTGAATTCCGGAATTCAACCAAGAAAACTTCAAAAGTTAAGACGCACCTTAAATTCTAAATTCAAACGTGACTACGTCAAAAGTAAAGACGAATATCTATTACCTTATCTCAATCTTTTTTTAATAGTTCAACTCATACGCTTCAATTAATCGAATCGTTTTATTCAAATTATTCAATGGTGATAAAATTCTATTTATCAACTCATATTTGTCATGAATACATTTTTATTGTTAACCATGATCACCTCACTCAAATTTCGGGACGAAATTTCTTTAACGGGTAGGTACTGTGATGACCCGGAAATTTCCGACCAAATTTAAGCTTTATCTTCATATGAATTAAACACGATAAGCAAATTCTGTAATTTTGAGTCTCTAAACTTTTGAACTGATTTCATAGATACAATTACCCTTTTGACTGTCCCCGATGATTCACGAACAATTGTTTGTAAATAAATATGTATATATGTATATATATATATATATATGTGTATATATATATATATATATAATATAAAATCATAAAATATAATCTAAATATTAGAATTAAATGTGTAAAAATAAGATATAAATAATTAAGGGTAATTTAAAAGGAAGCTATATATATATAAATATATATAATTATGATAATGTTGTAGTATATATTAAAAGTATAAATAATAGATATTCAATAAACGTTATTATATAAGATACACTATGATTATTAAATATTACATAAGTATAATACATTAATAATACAAGTATAAATATATATAATACAAGTATAAATATAGTTGTCATGCTAATATTATTATTATTTTCGGTAATAATATCAATATCAATACTGGTATTACTAATATTATTTTAATTATATAATTTATAGATGTGAAGTTGACATATGTAAAGTGTTATATTATTATTATCATTAATATTATTATTATTATTATTATAATTAGTATTATGAGTTATATTATTGTTACCATTTTTTTAGTTAATATCATTATTATTATCTAATATCTAATATTATTATAATTATTATTAATATATAATTATTATTAGTATTATTATTTTTATTATTTATTATTACTAATATATTTATTTGTCATTAATATTAATTACATAAAACAAAAGTCAAGAATTCAGTAGGAGTTTGTTTTATATATTAATTTAACTCCTTTAAATTCAATTTTCTGTCTCTTAGTCTGATTTCCAATGATTTCAATAGGTTAAAGACAATATATAAAGACAAATACTAGTACAATTAGATTCCTAGTGTTTTATAAGCAAACAAAATTAGTTAGTATTTCTGTACTGGATGTTTGATCGTGTCTCTGATCTGAATCTGTAGCAATAGTTGATTTTCCATACAAATCCAATATTCAGTGGTAAGTCTCAATCAATTTTTATATTTTTCTTTTTCTCTGACATCTATCCTGCTCAAGAATTCTGTCAACAAGTTAATATAAACATAAAATCGATTAGCTTGTGATTATATGGAATTCACCCAACCTTCTATCATCCGTACCCAATACCAACATCATCGTGATTAAACTTCTGCTGTTAGTTCTCTGATTATGCAGCTGTGAAACAACCGTAAACCTCACCATAATCACCTCACACCCATGATCAAATGCAAGATGTCGAGGTATTTTTTTTCTTCTGTTTCAATGCAGGCCAAACAAAACCAAATAACCACTATGAATATAAATTAACAAGTTTATGGATAATATTATATTGAAAACTGCTACCTTCCTTTTCGTTTCTCTTTTTCTGTTTGAATCAAACCACTACTATCGAAGTCTATTTCAACACTCATCGGAACAACAAAACTAAAACAGTCCATAACCACGATCATTAACAAATTCTCATTCACTGCTACAACTAATTTGGTTTAACCTTCAACTGCAAATCACCATCTCCACTCCATTACCTCAAACACACTTCAACAATTGACAACCGCCAACTCTCTCTCCCTCTCTTATTTCTAATTTCATTCGAACAACCACCTGCGTTGTATTTTTCTATCTCTTAATCAAATGACCCTTATTAATCAAATAAGTGGAACATGAGAGAATCATTATGGCCGCCACTCACCTCTCCACAACCCTACAAAGCACGATACAGTTTTATATATGTTCTAGGATTCTTTGTCGATCAGCTAAAAGGAAGAGGGAAAGGAGATAAAACAAATCCCACTTGATATATAAATTAGATGTACTCCGTTTTTAATATTGGGTAGCCGACAGGTTTCCCATCAACTCCTTTTTCTTTTACATCGTGGGAATATTTTTTTTATTTGCATCATGAGAATTCAATTCCTTTTTCTTACATGCTTAAAGCAGTGGGCCGCAACAATTGATTGGGTTTCTATATTAGGATTGCAATTGTAATTAAAATTCAATATAATTAGTTCATAAAGCTTGATGTATAACAATGATGACATCGAATGATATATTGATGATGAATGATACAATGACTGTGGTGATATTAGACGATAGGATAATAAACGATGGAATTAGTATGATTAAAGGATTCATAAAAATTAAGATTGATGATGATCCAAATGTTGGTCTGAATGGTGTAAATAAAGATGAAACAGAAAGGTAGATTACTAAGTATTTATCTTGGGGAGATATGACAGAAAAACGAAATAGTGCCATGGTTTGTAAGTGTGGGTGTTAACCGAGAGGTCATAGGTTCGAAACGAGGCTGATACAATTATTTTTCTTTTTAAGGAAGTTGAGAAAACATGGACTGGTGAGACAGTTGGGCCGAATATTTGTTGGGTCGTGATCTAAGTTTCTTCTGGGCTAATATTAAAGTGATGATTTGATGAAAATCGTGATAATGGGCCGAATGATGAAGGAGGTAACAAATATAATAGGATAAATAAAATTAATAGGACAGTTTAATCAAAAATAAATGAGTGGAAGAATGGTTAGTTGAGTATCGAGTTAGCGGAAGATCACGGGTTCAAACCCGAACTTGTGTTTTTTTAAAAGGACTACTTCTTTAAGGTAGCTTATTTATCACTCATTATTTATATTATTTATATTATTTATATTATTATTATTATTATTATTATTATTATTATTATTATTATTATTATTATTATTATTATTATTATTATTATTATTATTATTATTATTATTATTATTATTATTATCATTCTAACATTTCTAAAATCATTACTACTATTATTATTAGTATTATTCTTATAACAAATTTTTGATTTTTGATATATATCTATATATATATTAATATAACTATATGTATGAATATTGATTATTATACAAGATAACTTTATATAAAATAAAACTAAAGAGATAAAGTATATATATATATATATATATATATATATATATATATATATATATATATACATACATATTATATAGTAGGAATTATGTGATTTTATGTGTTAATATGTATACTTGATTTAGGTTCGTGAATCCGAGGCCAACTCTGCAGTTGTTCAGTTTGTTTAATGTTGTAATATGTATTTTTACTACAAAATACATTAGGTGAGTTTCATTTGCTCCCTTTTACTCATTACATTTTGGGCTGAGAATACATGCACTGTTTTAATAACTGTTTTACAATATTTATATGCGTGAGTTTCATTACTCCCTTTTTAAATGCTTTTGCAATATATATATATTTTTGGGACTGAGAATACATGCGTTGCTTTTATAATTTTTTTACGAAATAGACACAAGTAATCGAAACTACATTCTATGGTTGAATTATTAAACCAAATATGCCCCTTTTTATTAAGTCTGGTAATCCAAGAATTAGGGAACAGACACCCTAATTGACGCGAATCCTAAAGATAGATCTATTGGGCCTAACAAGCCCCATCCAAATTACCGGATGCTTTAGTACTTCGAAATTTATATCATGTCCGAAGGAGGATCCCGGAATGATGGGGATATTTTTATATGCATATTGTGAATGTCGGTTACCAGGTGTTCAATCCATATGAATGATTATTTTTGTCTCAATGTATGGGACGTATATTTATGAGTACTGAAAATGAAATCTTGTGGTCTATTAAAATGATGGAAATGATTATTTATGTTAAACTAATGAACTCACCAACCTTTTGGTTGACATTTGAAAGCATGTTTATTCTCAGGTATGAAAGAAATCTTCCACTGTGCATTTGCTCATCTTAGAGACATTACTTGGAGTCATTAATGACATATTTCAAAAGACATTGCATTCGAGTCGTTGCGTTCATCAAGATTATTACTAAGTCAAATATAGTTAGATATATTATGAAATGGTATGCCTGAAATGTCCCGTTCTTATTGATTAAAAACGTTCCATATTAATTGATTTTGTTGCGAGGTTTTGACCTCTATATGAGACGTTTTTCAAAGACTGCATTCATTTTTAAAACAAACCATAACCTTTATTTCATAAATAAAGGTTTAAAAAGCTTTACGTAGATTATCAAATAATGATAATCTAAAATATCATGTTTACACACGACCATTACATAATGGTTTACAATACAAATATGTTACATCGAAATCAGTTTCTTGAATACAGTTTTTACACAATATCATACAAACATGGACTCCAAATCTTGTCCTTATTTTAGTATGCAACAGCGAAAGCTCTTAGTATTCACCTGAGAATAAACATGCTTTAAACGTCAACAAAAAAATGTTGGTGAGTTATAGGTTTAACCTATATATATCAAATCGTAACAATAGACCACAAGATTTCATATTTCAATACACATCCCATACATAGAGATAAAAATCATTCAGATGGTGAACACCTGGTAACCGACATTAACAAGATGCATATATAAGAATATCCCCATCATTCCGGGACACCCTTCGGATATGATATAAATTTCGAAGTACTAAAGCATCCGGTACTTTGGATGGGGTTTGTTAGGCCCAATAGATCTATCTTTAGGATTCGCGTCAATTAGGGTGTCTGTTCCCTAATTCTTAGATTACCAGACTTAATAAAAAGGGGCATATTCGATTTCAATAATTCAACCATAGAATGTAGTTTCACGTACTTGTGTCTATTTTGTAAATCATTTATAAAACCTGCATGTATTCTCATCCCAAAAATATTAGATTTTAAAAGTGGGACAATAACTCATTTTCACAGATTTTTACTTCGTCGGGAAGTAAGACTTGGCCACTGGTTGATTCACGAACCTATAACAATATATACATATATATCAAAGTATGTTCAAAATATATTTACAACACTTTTAATATATTTTGATGTTTTAAATTTATTAAGTCAGCTGTCCTCGTTAGTAACCTACAACTAGTTGTCCACAGTTAGATGTACAGAAATAAATCGATAAATATTATCTTGAATCAATCCACGACCCAGTGTATACGTATCTCAGTATTGATCACAACTCAAACTATATATATTTTGGAATCAACCTCAACCCTGTATAGCTAACTCCAACATTCACATATAGAGTGTCTATGGTTGTTCCGAAATATATATAGATGTGTCGACATGATAGGTCAAAACATTGTATACGTGTCTATGGTATCTGAAGATTACATAATATACAATACTAGTTGATTAAGTTATGGTTGGAATAGATTTGTTACCAATTTTCACGTAGCTAGAATGAGAAAAATTATCCAATCTCGTTTTACCCGTAACTTCTTCATTTTAAATCCGTTTTGAGTGAATCAAATTGCTATGGTTTCATATTGAACTCTATTTTATGAATCTAAACAGAAAAAGTATAGGTTTTTAGTCAGAAAAATAAGTTACAAGTCGTTTTTGTAAAGGTAGTCATTTCAGTCGAAAGAACGACGTCTAGATGACCATTTTAGAAAACATACTTCCACTTTGAGTTTAACCATAATTTTTGGATATAGTTTCATGTTCATAACAAAAATAATTTTCCCAGAATAACAACTTTTAAATCAAAGTTTTCCATAGTTTTTTTTTAATTAACTAACCCAAAACAGCCCGCGGTGTTACTATGGCGGCGAAAATCCGGTTTTACGGTGTTTTTTGTGTTTCCAGGTTTTAAATCATTAAGTTAGCATATGATATAGATATAGAACATGTATTTAGTTGATTTTAAAAGTCAAGTTAGAAGGATTAACTTTTATTTGCGAACAAGTTTAGAATTAACTAAACTATGTTCTAGTGATTACAAGTTTAAACCTTCGAATAAGATAGCTTTATATGTATGAATCGAATGATGTTATGAACATCATTACTACCTCAAGTTCCTTGGATAAACCTACTGGAAATGATAAAAATAGATCTAGTTTCAAAGGATCCTTGGATGGCTTGAAAGTTCTTGAAGCAGAATCGTGACACGAAAACAATTTCAAGTAAGATTTCCACTCGAAATAAGATTGTTATAGTTATAGAAAATGAATTAAAGTTTGAATATAATTATTACCTTGTATTAAAAAGATAACCTACTGTAAGTAACAAAGATTTCTTGATCTTGGATGATTACTTGGAATGGATTTAGAAAACTTGAAAGTAAACTTGCAATCTTGGAAGTATTCTTGATTTTATGAAACTAGTACTTTTGGAATTTATGAAGAACACTTAGAACTTGAAGATAGAACTTGAGAGATATCAATTAGATGAAGAAAATTGAAGAATGAAAGTGTTTGTAGGTATTTTTGGTCGTTGGTGTATGGATTAGATATAAAGGATATGTAATTTTGTTTTCATGTAAATAAGTCATGAATGATTACTCATATTTTTGTAATTTTATGAGATATTTCATGCTAGTTGCCAAATTATGGTTTCCACATGTGTTAGGTGACTCACATGGGCTGCTAAGAGCTGATCATTGGAGTGTATATACCAATAGTACATACATCTAAAAGCTGTGTATTGCACGAGTACGAATACGGGTGCATACGAGTAGAATTGTTGATGAAACTGAACGAGGATGTAATTGTAAGCATTTTTGTTAAGTAGAAGTATTTTGATAAGTGTCTTGAAGTCTTTCAAAAGTGTATGAATACATATTAAAACACTACATGTATATACATTTTAACTGAGTCGTTAAGTCATCGTTAGTCGTTACATGTAAACGTTGTTTTGAAACCTTTAGGTTAACGATCTTGTTAAATGTTGTTAACCCATTGTTTATTATAACAAATGAGATGTTAAATTGTTATATTATCATGATATTATGATATATAATATATCTTAGTATGATATATATATACAGTTAAATGTCGTTACAACGATAATCGTTACATATATGTCTCGTTTCGAAATCTTTAAGTTAGTAGTCTTATTTTTACATATGTATTTCATTGTTAATACACTTAATAATATATTTACTTATCATTTAACATAATTAACCAAGTGTATCAATATCTTAATATGATTCATATGTACCTAGTAAGACGTTGTTATAACGATAATCGTTATATATATCGTTTTCGAGTTTCTTAAATTAATAGTCTCATTTTTATGTATATAACTCATTGTTAAAATACCTAATGAGATACATACTTATAATAAAATCATGTTAACTATATATATAACCATATATATGTCATCGTATAGTTTTTACAAGTTTTAACGTTCGTGAATCACCGGTCAACTTGGGTGGTCAATTGTCTATATGAAACCTATTTCAATTAATCAAGTCTTAACAAGGTTGATTGCTTAACATGTTAGAAACACTTAATCATGTAAATAACAATTTCATTTAATATATATATATATATATAAACATAGAAAAGTTCGGGTCACTACAGTACCTACCTGTTAAATAAATTTCATCCCGAAATTTTAAGCAGTTGGAGGTGTTGACGTATCTTCTGGAAATAAATGCGGGTATTTCTTCTTTATCTGCTCTTCACGCTCCCAGGTGAACTCGGGTCCTCTACGAGCATTCCATCGAACCTTAACAATTGGTATCTTGTTTTGTTTAAGTCTCTTAACCTCACGATCCATTATTTCGACGGGTTCTTCAATGAATTGAAGTTTTTCATTGATTTGGATTTCGTCCAACGGAATAGTGAGATCTTCTTTAGCAAAACATTTCTTCAAATTTGAGACGTGGAAAGTGTTATGTACAGCCGCGAGTTGTTGAGGTAGCTCCAGTTGGTAAGCTACTGGTCCGACACGATCTATAATCTTGAATGGTCCAATGTACCTTGGATTTAGTTTCCCTCGTTTACCAAATCGAACAACGCCTTTCCAAGGTGAAAGCTTCAGCATGACCATTTCTCCAATTTCAAACTCTATATCTTTTCTTTTACTGTCCGCGTAGCTCTTTTGTCGACTCTGGGCGGTTTTCAATCTTTGTTGAATTTGGATGATTTTCTCGGTAGTTTCTTGTATTATCTCCGGACCCGTAATCTGTCTATCCCCCACTTCACTCCAACAAATCGGAGACCTACACTTTCTACCATAAAGTGCTTCAAACGGCGCCATCTCAATGCTTGAATGGTAGCTGTTGTTGTAGGAAAATTCTGCTAACAGTAGATGTCGATCCCAACTGTTTCCAAAATCAACAACACAAGCTCGTAGCATGTCTTCAAGCGTTTGTATCGTCCTTTCGCTCTGCCCATCAGTTTGTGGATGATAGGCAGTACTCATTTCTAGACGAGTTCAAAATGCTTGCTGTAATGTCTGCCAGAATCTTGAAATAAATCTGCCATCCCTATCAGAGATAATAGAGATTGGTATTCCATGTCTGGAGACGACTTCCTTCAAATACAGTTGTGCTAACTTCTCCATCTTGTCATCTTCTCTTATTGGCAGGAAGTGTGCTGACTTGGTGAGACGATCAACTATTACCCAAATAGTATCATAACCACTTGCAGTCCATGGCAATTTAGTAATGAAATCCATGGTAATGTTTTCCCATTTCCATTCCGGGATTTCAGGTTGTTGTAGTAGACCTGATGGTTTCTGATGTTCAGCTTTGACCTTAGAACACGTCAAAAATTCTCCTACATATTTAGCAATATCGGCTTTCATACCTGGCCACCAAAAATGTTTCTTAAGATCCTTGTACATCTTCCCCGTTCCAAGATGTATTGAGTATCTGGTTTTATGAGTTTCTCTAAGTACCATTTCTCTCATATCTCCAAATTTTGGTACCCAAATTCTTTCAACCCTATATCGGGTTCCATCTTCCCGAATATTAAGATGCTTCTCTGATCCTTTGGGTATTTCATCCTTTAAATTTCCCTCTTTTAAAACTCCTTGTTGAGCCTCCTTTATTTGAGTAGTAAGGTTAGTGTGAATCATTATATTCATAGATTTTACTCGAATGGGTTCTCTGTCCTTTCTGCTCAAGGCGTCAGCTACCACATTTGCCTTCCCCGGGTGGTAACGAATCTCAAAGTCGTAATCGTTCAACAATTCAATCCACCTACGCTGCCTCAAATTCAGTTGTTTCTGATTAAATATGTGTTGAAGACTTTTGTGGTCGGTATATATAATACTTTTGACCCCATATAAGTAGTGCCTCCAAGTCTTTAATGCAAAAAAAACCGCGCCTAATTCCAAATCATGCGTCGTATAATTTTGCTCGTGAATCTTCAATTGTCTAGACGCATAAGCAATCACCTTCGTCCGTTGCATTAATACACAACCGAGACGTTGCTTTGATGAGTCAGAATAAATCACAAAATCATCATTCCCTTCAGGCAATGACAATATAGGTGCCGTAGTTAGCTTTTTCTTCAATAATTGAAACGCCTTCTCTTGTTCATCCTTCCATTCAAATTTCTTCCCTTTATGCATTAATGCAGTCAAGGGTTTTGCTATTTTGGAGAAATCTTGGATGAATCTTCTGTAGTAACCAGCCAATCCTAAAAATTGACGTATATGCTTCGGAGTTTTTGGGGTTTTCCACTTTTCAACGGTTTCGATCTTTGCCGGGTCCACCTGGATACCTTCTTTGTTCACTATGTGACCGAGGAATTGAACTTCTTCCAACCAAAATGCACACTTTGAAAACTTAGCGTACAGTTTTTCTTTCCTCAATACTTCTAGCACTTTTCTCAAATGTTCTTCGTGCTCTTGATCATTCTTTGAGTAAATAAGTATGTCATCGATGAAAACAATGACAAACTTGTCAAGATATGGCCCACACACTCGGTTCATAAGGTCCATGAACACAGCTGCTGCGTTAGTCAATCCAAACGGCATAACCATAAACTCGTAATGACCATAACGCGTCCTAAAAGCAGTTTTTGGAATATCATCCTCCTTTACTCACATTTGATGATATCCAGAACGTAAATCGATCTTCGAATAAACCGACGAGCCTTGTAGTTGATCAAATAAGTCGTCAATTCTCGGCAGTGGATAACAGTTTTTGATGGTAAGTTTGTTCAACTCTTTGTAGTCAATACACGACCTAAATGTACCATCCTTCTTCTTGACAAACAAAACAGGAGCTCCCCATGGTGATGTGCTTGGTCGAATGAAACCACGTTCTAATAGTTCTTGCAGTTGGTGTCATAACCCGTCCTTAACCATAAGAACGTGTTAGATAACGTATGATTTCATTGCGAGGTATTGACCTCTATATGCGACATTTTTAAAAAGGAAAACTGCATATATTATACATTACAAACCAAACCATTATTTTTGTTACAAGCTTTAGACAATAAAAAGATGATTATCGTTTAACGATAATCTTCGACTTACAAACTTTACAAATGATAATAACAACACGATTTCTAGCATATTTTACAACACACGTCCTCGGATATGCAGTTTTATTTTTGACACAAATATGAGTACGCATGATCCTGCTTAGATTCAACATAATGCAGCGGAAGCTTTAATTATCACCTGAGAATAAACATGTTTAAAAACGTCAACATAAAGTTGGTGAGATATAGGTTTAGTGCGCAGCAATATATATATATAGACCACAAGATTTCGTATATAAACATTTCAATAAAAATATTCTAAGTGGTTGAGCACTTGGTAACCATACTTAACATTTTCACGTCGCATATTCCCTTTAATATGAAATCTTACTACACCGTACCAAGTGTAGTTACAAAACGAAGTACTGTGCAACCGTTGAATACTGGTCGTCCAGTCCGATTGGGGTTGTCAGGCCCGATAGATCTATCAACAGGATTCGCGTTTACAATACCGCTGTAAATATTAGTTACCAAGCTACAGGGAAGTATGCCAGTGGTACAACTCAACGTAGAACATATTTTTCAGTTACTTGTGTCCATATCGTAAAACATAAAATACATGTATTCTCATCCCGAAATATTTAGAGTTTAAAAGTGGGACTATATACTCACTCTTGTCTTGATGATATATATATTTTGACTCGGTCTTCCGGTTGATATCACGAACCTATCCATATATAATATATCAATATGTTTTCATTTTTAAACAAACGTTATAAATATATACTTGTTATACTTTTAATACTTTGAATAATTCCTTAGTCCGTAGTTAGCAGTCCGATGTTAGTAATTCAATTTTAATGGTTCATTTTTAGATGTTTAATATACCCGCAATGAAATAAATAAAACCCCCAACGAAATAAATAAAACCCCCTCGTATATGTATTGGTCGAGATTAATCTTGACCCATGGTACCGGTGTTGTCAAATGACGTGTTGCGTACATAAAGTACCGGTGTTGTCAAATGACGTGTTGCGTACAATCATGGGATCTTATGATTAATCTTCTCGTATTGTTTACGGGTGATCCTGAACCATATAAAATTAAATTATGAGTACATATATATAAAATATCATGTTATCTTAGAAATATGTGATTTATATCATTTTTTTCCAATTGATCCCGTAGTTGAAATGATCTAGGATAACCAATTTTGTTTCGGTCATAGTTTCTTCGTTACAAATCCGTTTTCGTTGATTCAAATTGCCATCTTCTTGGATCGAGTTCTTCTTTAAGACTATGAACTGTAAATACCTTGGTTTGTATTCAAAATCATACGGCATAAGTGAAACATTAGTGAAACATATGAAGTTAAACATTTTTGTTACAACAAAATTATTTAATGACCATTTTTCTAAAAATACTTATACTTTGAAAAACCAAGTTTTACCTTGTTAAATTAGCATATACATAAGTTATATTACAGGTCTTGAAGTATTTTAAAAGTTAAGTTAGAAGGATCTATTTAGTTTGCAAACAAGTTTGAAAACATTCAAACTATGTTCTTGTTGTTAAACTTTTGTACCACAAAATAAGATAGCTATATATATATGAATTGAATAAGGTTATGAACATAGATTCTACCTCAAGTTCCTTGGATAAGTTTGCTGTAAAAGAGGAGTAAGAAGCTAGAATCAAAAGGGTGATAGAAGTGGATGAAAGATTGGAAGTAAGTTGGTGTTCTTGGAAGGTTTTCTTGAAGTGTTTTTGTATGGTTTTCTTATGGTGTTTTAGTATGGTTTTTGAAGCTAGATCTTTATGGAACTTTGCTGGATTGTTATGGAGTTTAGAGAGTAAGAAAGAGTGTGTGTTTTTAGTTAAGAGATTGAAGTAAAAATGAATCAAAAATGATGATACATATATACTCCTAAAAATGTGATCTTTAAGGATAACATGACAAAATTCTAGTTTGTATTTTTGTAATTAGTCTTGCAATGATTCAAAAGTAATTACCTAGCTCTAAGGGCATGAATAATGGCTGGTTAGGTGGTGATTTTGATGTGTATTTACTATTAGTAAATACGTATAGAAGCTAGGTATGATACGAGTACAAATACTCTAAATATACGTATAGAAATTTTGTGAAAAATGGAATGAGGATTCAAATATAGCTATCTTTTGTGAATACACTTATATGGTTTTATGTATTTAAGTTCTTTAAAAGTAATTAAATACATTACTTATACAATATATGTATAACATTATAAGTCTTAAGTATTTATGTCAAATAACGTTACGTATAGTTATTGTTTTGAAAACTTAAGTTAGTAGTTTCAAAATACACATATAACTTGTTGTTATTAATACAAAATGAGATATTAAAACATTCATTAATCATGTTAAATATGTATATATACATATATATACACAAACGTATAATTATCATATATTGTATAGTTCGTGATATCATCGGTCAAACTAGACGGTCAAACGTTGTGTAAAACTCTTTTCGGAAATATAAGTCTCGACAATTTGGATTGCTTATCATGTTGTCAAGGTTTAATTTATGTAAATATTAATCTTATAAGTATAGTATGATCGAAAAAATGCGGGTCGTTACATTACCTCCCCGTTAAATAAATTTCGTCCCGAAATTTTAAAATTGTACCTATTTTGCGTCATCGAGAAACAAGTGTGGATACTTTCATTTTATCTGATCCTCTCGTTCCCAAGTAAACTCGGGACCTCTTCTAGCATTCCAACGAACCTTAACAATCGGTATATTGCTCTGTTTGAGCTGTTTAACTTCACGGTCCATGATTTCAATTGGTTCTTCGACGAATTGTAGTTTCTCGTCGACATGGATTTCTTCAAGAGGAATGGTGAGGTCTTCCTTTGCAAGACACTTCTTAAGGTTTGAGACGTGAAAGGTATTATGTACTCCGGCGAGTTGTTGTGGTAACTCGAGTCGATAAGCTACCGGTCCAATGCGTTCGATGATCTTAAACGGGCCTACGTATCTTGGGTTCAGTTTACCCCTTTTGCCGAAACGTATTACACCTTTCCAAGGTGACACCTTTAGCATAACCATGTCCCCGACCTGAAACTCTAATGGTTTCCTTCGAACATCGGCGTAGCTCTTTTGGCGACTACGGGCTGTTTTCAATCTCTCCTTGATTTGCACTATCTTCTCAGTCGTTTCATGTATGATCTCGGGACCAGTTAAATGTCGATCTCCTACTTCATTCCAACAGATAGGAGATCTACACTTCCTTCCGTACAATGCTTCGAATGGCGCAGCTCCAATGCTCGCATGATAACTATTATTATACGAGAATTCTGCTAACGGTAGGTATTTATCCCATCCGTTTCCAAAATCGATCACACATGCCCTGAGCATGTCTTCGAGAGTCTGAATCGTTCTTTCACTCTGTCCATCGGTTTGTGGATGATATGCGGTACTCATATCCAACCGAGTTCCTAGTGCCTCCTGTAGTGATTGCCAGAATTTTGAGGTAAATCTACTATCACGATCGGATATAATGGAAATAGGTATCCCATGCCTTGAAACAACTTCCTTTATATACAATCGTAATAGTTTCTCCATTCTATCCGTTTCCTTTATAGGCAAGAAATGTGCAGATTTGGTAAGACGATCAACAATTACCCAAATGGTGTCGTATCCCCAGGCAGTCTTTGGTAACTTCGTGATGAAATCCATGGTAATACCGTCCCATTTCCATTCTGGAATTTCTGGTTGTTGAAGTAACCCTGACGGCTTCTGGTGTTCTGCTTTGACTTTGGAACAAGTTAAACATTCCCCAACATATGTTGCAACGTCGGTCTTTAAATTAGGCCACCAATAACGTGTCTTAAGATCTTGATACATCTTTCCAACTCCAGGATGTATCGAATATCTTGTCTTATGTGCCTCGTTCAATATCAACTTCCTTAATCCACCCAACTTCGGTACCCAAATACGATTTGCAAAATATCGAATTCCATCTTCCCGCATAACGAGTTGCTTCTCATACTTCTTCATTATTTCATTTCCTATATTTTCTTTAGTAAGTGCTTCTCGTTGAACTTCTTTGATTTGTGAGTTGAGATTCATGCGAATTTTTATGTTCATCGCTCGTACTCGAATTGGTTCTCGTTCCTTTCTGCTTAGAGCGTCGGCCACCACGTTCGCTTTCCCGGGATGATAACGAATTTCACAATCATAGTCATTTATTAACTCAACCCACCTACGTTGCCTCATGTTCAGCTGTTTTTGATCGAAAATATGTTGAAGGCTTTTATGATCAGTAAACACAGTGAATTTAACCCCATACAAGTAGTGTCTCCACATCTTCAATGCAAACACGACTGCTCCCAATTCTAGATCATGCGTCGTATAATTCCGCTCGTGAATCTTCAATTGTCGGGATGCAAATGCAATTACTTTCTTTCGTTGCATAAGAACACAACCAAAACCTTGTCGCGAAGCGTCACAATATATTTCAAAATCATCGTTCCCTTCAGGTAACGATAAAATAGGCGCCGTAGTTAACTTCTTCTTCAATAATTGAAATGCGTTCTCCTGCTCCGAGGTCCATTCGTATTTCTTCCCTTTTTGCGTTAATGCTGTCAACGGCTTAGCTATTTGGGAAAAATCTTGAATAAACCTTCTATAATAACCGGCTAAACCCAAAAATTGACGTATCTGCGTTGGTGTCTTAGGAGTCTCCCATTTTTCAATAGCTTCAGTTTTTGCTGGATCAACCTGAATTCCTTCGCTATTAACAACGTGACCAAGAAATTGCACTTCTTTCAACTAGAAAGCACACTTAGAAAATTTAGCATAAAGTTGTTCTTTTCTCAACAACTCCAGTATCAACCTTAAATGCTCTTCATGCTCTTGCTCACTCTTGGAATAGATAAGAATATCATCAATGAAAACGATAACAAACTTATCTAAATACGGACTACAAACTCGATTCATGAGGTCCATGAATACAGCTGGCGCATTCGTCAATCCAAACGGCATAACCAAAAATTCGTAATGACCATAACGTGTCCGAAAAGCAGTTTTCGGAATGTCCTCTTCTTTGACGCGTAGTTGATGATAGCCCGATCTTAAGTCGATTTTTGAATAAACACATGATCCTTGCAATTGATCAAATAAGTCATCAATTCTCGGTAGTGGATACCGATTCTTGATAGTTAACTTATTTAATTCACGATAGTCTATACACATCCTAAAAGATCCATCTTTCTTCTTAACAAACAAAATTGGAGCTCCCCACGGTGATGTACTTGGTCGTATGAATCCACGGTCCAGTAATTCTTTTAACTGACTTTGAAGTTCTTTTAATTCGGACGGTGCAAGTCTATATGGCGCACGAGCCACTGGTGCAGCTCCTGGTACTAAATCTATTTGAAATTCTACCGATCTAAATGGAGGTAATCCCGGCAATTCTTCCGGAAAAACTTCGGGAAAATCTCTTGCCACAGGCACGTCATTGATGCACTTCTCTTCCTTTTCGACTTTATTAACATGTGCTAAAATAGCGTAACATCCCTTTTCTAAACACTTTTTGGCTTTCAAACAGCTAATGAGTTTTAGCTTTGAATCACCCTTCTCTCCGTAAATCATCACCGGCATTTTATCCTTACCAGGAATACGAATTGCCTTCTTGGCACAAACAACTTCCGCTCCTATTTTGGACATCCAGTCCATGCCAACTATTACATCAAAACCTCCTAATTCTACGGGTATTAAGTCGATTTTAAACGTTTCTCCGGCTAGATTTATTTCACAATCACGACAAATTTTATCGGCTTTAATTAGCTTACCATTAGCTAACTCAATCAAGTACTTAGCATCTAGAGGTAATGATGAACAATTCAATTTAGTGTAAAAATTTATACACACGTAACTTCTATCGGCGCCAGTATCAAATAAAATAGATGCTGATAAGTTATTAATGGTAAACGTACCCGTAACAAGTTCCGGGTCTTCTCGTGCCTCTCTAGCATTAATAATAAACGCTCTTCCACGTGCAGGTTCGCCATTCTGATTCGGGCACTGGCTCTTATAATGACCTTGTTTTCCACACCCAAAACAAGTAATGTTAGCCAAAGCAGTTC
Organism: Rutidosis leptorrhynchoides; assembly: GCF_046630445.1. NCBI lineage: Eukaryota > Viridiplantae > Streptophyta > Magnoliopsida > Asterales > Asteraceae > Rutidosis > Rutidosis leptorrhynchoides. Next base: position 328,586,195 of record NC_092336.1, on the reverse strand, counting down.
TATTTGCGTTGGTGGCAGGAGTCTTGTTACCATTTGCATTTGTAACGAGAGCCTTACAATCTTCAGCAAGATGTCCCTGTCTATTGCATTTAGTGCACAACACACTACAGTAACCAAAATGATGTTTGTGACAACGGTTGCATAAAGGACTTTGTCCTTTGTAACCAAAGCCTGAACCGCTACCCGCACCTTTCGTGGTTTCTTGTTTCTTATAAGGTTGTTGTTGGTTACCTTGATCATAACCTCCATTCCACTTTTTCTTGTTCCCCAATACCTTCACCTCAGTATTGAATGCTTTCTTGTCCAAAATGACCTGATCCATTAGCTCGTTTGCCATGGTTATAGCTTCATGAATTGTCTTAGGTTTCGATGCTGTAACGTTTGCCTTGACCTTTTTGGGCAAACCACCTTTGTACATTTCAATCTTCCGTGCTTCGGTTGGAACCAATTCAGGACATAGTAAAACCAGTTCCATGAATCGCTGATTGTAGTTGTTGATTTCAGTACCAACCACCTTCAAACTTCGTAACTCATCTTCTAACTTAATAACCTCATTCCTTGGACAATACTCGGTGATTATCATTGCTTTGAATTCTTCCCATGGAGTATCATAAGCTACATCTCCTCCTACCGCCTTCACATAATTCTTCCACCATGTGAGTGCACTATCTTGTAAAGTGCACGATGCAAACTTGGTCATGTCTTTTTCATCACAACCGCTGATTTTGAACACCGTCTCCATCTTTTCTATCCATCGGGTTAAACCGATAGGTCCTTCCGTTCCACTGAATGATGATGGCTTGCAAGCTTGGAACGTCTTGTAGGAGCATCCTACACGAGGATTTGGATTAACTGCAGCAGCTCTTGCAGCCTCAACCCATAACATTCTGTCGTTCACTCGCTGGTTGATGAAGTCCTCGACTTCTTGTTCCGTCATTCGATTCAATCGCGCCATTTCCTAATGAAAGAAAATAATTATTCACATGGATTATTATAGATGTAGTGTGTATTTATAGTACATTATAGCTTATTAATAATATGAACTAGGTATTATTATAAAAGCCTTTTCTTCTTATTAGCGTTTTATAATTATATCTTGGGTAGTACCTACCCGTTAATGTTCATACTTAATAGCTTAGTACAGAATCAATTACTACAATCTAAATAATACTTAACCATGGAAAATTATTGCATTTCATACTTCAATATTTTACATATGCTTATCTTACATCGAACATTAAGCAAACCACACTATTAATATTATACAAAACATTATTCGGTTCCATGGTTTGACACAGCAGCGCATCGTTTGATCTATTTTCTAGGACGTTTAGACACAAAGATTTGCTTAACGCTTATCCTAACTGTCTGCCTATATTTTGGCTGTGGGACTGAAGAACTGGATGCCGGGACAGAACGAATAGGAATAGCGGGGATAGGGGTGGTAGTGTTGAGTGGAATTGGTGCCACATCATTCTCATTAAACTCGGGATTTGGATTTTCTAATTCATTAGCCTTTCGTTTCTTTCCTAGTTCGAACTCGTCTTTTGTAATTTCCTGTATTTCTTCCTCGGGTTCACTTTCCTCCTCGGGTTCACTTTCCTCCTCGGGTTCACTTTCCTCCTCGGGTTCACTTTCCTCCTCGGGTTCACTTTCCGATATTTCTATAGTTGGTTCATCCGGAAATTGTGAGTCTTCCCCAAGGATATCATTTTCGTCATCGGACAGGTTAATGACTGGAACGCCATCTGAAGATTCTGATTCGGAGTCGTTGATTGTGATAACAATTTTTGAGCTCGACATCTATCACACAACAACTAACCCATTAGTACTTATATAATATTTACATATAAATTTTAACCAACAGTGATAAGCAATGGTTTTTTTTTTTTTTAAATCAGACCCGGTCAAAGTCCAGACTTACTAATGTATCCTAACGGCTTCTCGGTTAGACACACTAATGCAGACCTGGTTCGCTAAGACCAACGCTCTGATACCACATGTCATAACCCGTCCTTAACCATAAGAACGTGTTAGATAACGTATGATTTCATTGCGAGGTATTGACCTCTATATGCGACATTTTTAAAAAGGAAAACTGCATATATTATACATTACAAACCAAACCATTATTTTTGTTACAAGCTTTAGACAATAAAAAGATGATTATCGTTTAACGATAATCTTCGACTTACAAACTTTACAAATGATAATAACAACACGATTTCTAGCATATTTTACAACACACGTCCTCGGATATGCAGTTTTATTTTTGACACAAATATGAGTACGCATGATCCTGCTTAGATTCAACATAATGCAGCGGAAGCTTTAATTATCACCTGAGAATAAACATGTTTAAAAACGTCAACATAAAGTTGGTGAGATATAGGTTTAGTGCGCAGCAATATATATATATAGACCACAAGATTTCGTATATAAACATTTCAATAAAAATATTCTAAGTGGTTGAGCACTTGGTAACCATACTTAACATTTTCACGTCGCATATTCCCTTTAATATGAAATCTTACTACACCGTACCAAGTGTAGTTACAAAACGAAGTACTGTGCAACCGTTGAATACTGGTCGTCCAGTCCGATTGGGGTTGTCAGGCCCGATAGATCTATCAACAGGATTCGCGTTTACAATACCGCTGTAAATATTAGTTACCAAGCTACAGGGAAGTATGCCAGTGGTACAACTCAACGTAGAACATATTTTTCAGTTACTTGTGTCCATATCGTAAAACATAAAATACATGTATTCTCATCCCGAAATATTTAGAGTTTAAAAGTGGGACTATATACTCACTCTTGTCTTGATGATATATATATTTTGACTCGGTCTTCCGGTTGATATCACGAACCTATCCATATATAATATATCAATATGTTTTCATTTTTAAACAAACGTTATAAATATATACTTGTTATACTTTTAATACTTTGAATAATTCCTTAGTCCGTAGTTAGCAGTCCGATGTTAGTAATTCAATTTTAATGGTTCATTTTTAGAGGTCAATACCTCGCAATGAAATCATACGTTATCTAACACGTTCTTATGGTTAAGGACGGGTTATGACAGTTGGCTTTGCAGTTCTTTCATCTCGCTGGGTGCGAGTCTATAAGGAGCATGAGCTATTGGTGTAGCTCCTAGTACAAGATCTATTTGAAATTCAACAGATCGATGTGGAGGTAGTCCCGGTAATTTTTTCGGAAATACATCGGGAAATTCTTTTGCGTCGGGAACATCATTGATGCTCTTTTCTTCAGTTTGTACTTTCTCGACGTGTGCTAGAACAGCATAGCAACCTTTTCTTATTAGTTTTTGTACCTTCAAATTACTAATAAGATGTAGCTTCATATTGCCCTTTTCTCCGTACACCATTAAGGGTTCTCCTTCTTCTCGTACAATGCGAATTGCATTTTTATAACATACGATCTCTGCTTTCACCTTCTTCAGCCAGTCCATGCCAACTATTACATCAAAACTCCCTAACTCTACTGGTATCAAATCAATCTTAAATATTTCGCTACCCAGGTTAATTTCTCAATTCCGGCATATATTATCTGCTGAAATTAATTTACCGTTTGCTAATTCGAGTAAAAATTTACTATCCAACGGTGTCAATGGACAACTTAATTTAGCACAAAAATCTCTACTCATATAGCTTCTATCCGCACCCGAATCAAATAAAATGTAAGCAGATTTATTGTCAATAAGAAACGTACCCGTAACAAGCTCCGGGTCTTCCTGTGCCTCTGCGTCATTAATATTGAAAACTCTTCCATGGCCTTGTCCATTCGTGTTCTCCTGGTTCGGGAAATTTCTAATAATGTGGCCCGGTTTTCCACATTTATAACAAACTACATTGGCATAACTTGCTCCGACACTACTTGCTCCGCCATTACTCGTTCCGACACCATTTGTTCCTTTTGTTCTATTAACCCCTGGTCCGTAGACCTCACACTTTGCCGCGCTATGACCATTTCTTTTACACTTGTTGCAAAATTTGGTGCAGAACCCCGAGTGATACTTTTCACACCTTTGGCATAGCTGCTTCTGATTGTTATTGTTGTTGCGGTTGTTATTGTTGTTGGGATGATTATTGTAGTTGCTGTTGTTGTTGTTGTTGTTGTTGTTGTTGGGCCGTTTGTTGTAGTTGCGATTGATGTTGCAATTGTTGGGATAATTGTTGCGATTATTATTGTAATTGCTGTTGTTGTTGTATTGGTGATTCTTATCACCGTTTTCCTCCCACTTTCTTTTGACTTGCTTCACATTGGCCTCTTCAGCAGTCTGTTCTTTAATTCTTTCTTCAATCTGGTTCACTAGTTTGTGAGCCATTCTACATGCCTGTTGTATGGAGGCGGGCTCGTGTGAACTTATATCTTCTTAGATTCATTCCGGTAATCCTTTCACAAACGCGTCGATCTTCTCTTCCTCATCTTCGAACGCTCCCGGACACAATAGGCACAATTCTGTGAATCGTCTTTCGTACGTGGTAATATCAAATCCTTGGGTTCGTAACCCTCTAAGTTCTGTCTTGAGCTTATTAACCTCGGTTCTGGGACGGTACTTCTCGTTCATCAAGTGCTTGAATGCTGACCACGGTAGTGCGTAAGCATCATCTTGTCCCACTTGCTCTAGATAGGTATTCCACCATGTTAACGCAGAACCTGTGAAGGTATGCGTAGCGTACTTAACTTTGTCCTCTTCAGTAACTTACTTATGGCAAACACCGATTTGACCTTCTCAGTCCACCGTTTCAATCTGATCGGTCCTTCGGTTCCATCAAATTCCAAAGGTTTGCAGGCATTGAATTCTTTGTAGGTGCATCCTACTCGATTTCCTATACTGCTAGATCCAAGGTTATTGTTGGTATGTAGCGCAGCCTGTACTGCGGCTATGTTTGAAGCTAGAAAAGTACGGAATTCCTCTTCATTCATATTCACGATGTGTCGAGTAGTCGGTGCCATTTCCTTCAAAATAGTCAAATGGAACAAGTTAATCATACAGAATATTAAGAGTAGTTAATAGTATTTCGTAGCATAATATGAACTCACTTATAAAATCTTTTTCTTCATATTAGCGTTTTATAAGTTTAAATTCGGGTAGTACCTACCCGTTAAGTTCATACTTAGTAGCTAATATACAATTCAACTACTACAATTCTATATGAAAAACTGATTATAATAATATTTCGCGTTCAAACTTTTATACAATATTTTACAAACTTATAACACCGCTTATTTTACATATAGCACACAATAACTTTGATACAAGATAGTTGTGAAGATAATTCTAGCTAGTACACAATTCGTTCAGTAAAGGCAATAAAGACACGTAATTCATACGTCCAGAAACAAGTCATGCATTCTGGTTTTACTAGGATTACTTCCCATCCTTGGTCTTGTGGAACATAACCATTATGGCCGTTGATAAGACAGCGTGTTGTAACGTCGTCAAAGGGACGAGGGTTACGTAATGACCAACAGTCTCGTAATAACCTAAAAACCTCATTTCTTACCCCAATTACCGACTCCGTCACTTGTGGGAACGTTTTGTTTAATAGTTGTAGCCCGATGTTCTTTTTCTCACTTTGGTGAGAAGCGAACATTACTAACCCGTAAGCATAGCATGCTTCTTTATGTTGCATGTTAGCCGCTTTTTCTAAATCATGAAGTCCTATATTCGGATACATTGAGTCAAAATAATTTCTTAACCCGTTGCGTAAAATAGCATTTGGGTTCCCCGCAATGTATGCGTCAAAGTAAACACATCGTAACTTATGGGTTTCCCAATGTGATATCCCCCATCTTTCAAACGAAAGTCTCTTATAAACCAAGACATTCTTGGAACGTTCTTCGAATGTCTTACAAACTGATTTCGCCGTAAATAGTTGTGCCGAAGAATTCTGACCGACTCTAGACAAGATTTCATCAATCATGTCTCCGGGTAGGTCTCTTAAAATATTGGGTTGTCTATCCATTTTGTGTTTTTATACTGTAAATTAGACAAGAGTTAGATTCATAAAAAAAAATACTTATTAATACAAGCAATTTTTACATATATCATAAAGCATAAGCACACTATATTACATATATTACACCACACGAATACAACTATCTTATTCCGACTCGCTCGTTTCTTCTTCTTCGGTTTTGGTTCATTTTGCCAAGTTTCTAGGGATATATGATGTTCCCCTAATACGAGCTGTCGTTTTCCACAACGGTTTAGAAAAACCTGGTGGTTTAGAGGTTCCCGGGTCATTGTTACAACTTAAGGACTTCGGTGGTTGACGATACATATAAAGTTCATCGGGGTTGGAATTAGATTTCTCTATTTTTATGCCCTTTCTCTTATTATTTTCTTTTGCCTTTTTAAATTCAGTTGGGGTAATTTCTATAATATCATCGAAATTCTCGTCGGAATCCGATTCATCGGAGAATTGGTAATCCTTCCAATATTTTGCTTCCTTGGCGGAAACACCATTGACCATAATTAACCTTGGTCGGTTGGTTGAGGATTTTCTTTTACTTAACCGTTTTATTATTCTCCCCACCGGTTCTATTTCCTCCTCCGGTTCCTCCTCTTCCGGTTCTGATTCTTCTTCCGGTTCTGATTCTTCTTCCGGTTCCTCTTCGGGAACTTGTGAATCAGTCCAATATATATTCGACTCTTCGTTATTATTAGGTGAGTCAATGGGATTTGTGCTATAGGTAGACATCTATCACACAATATCAAACATGTTAAGGGATTAATATATCACATAATATATACATGTTAATAATATATAGTTTCCAACAAAAATGTTAAGCAATCATTTTTAAAGAAGACACGGTCGAAGTCCAGACTCACTAATGCATCCTACCAAACTCGATAAGACACACTAATGCAAATTTTCTGGTTCTCTAAGACCCACGCTCGGATACCAACTGAAATGTCCCGTTCTTATTGATTAAAAACGTTCCATATTAATTGATTTCGTTGCGAGGTTTTGACCTCTATATGAGACGTTTTTCAAAGACTGCATTCATTTTTAAAACAAACCATAACCTTTATTTCATAAATAAAGGTTTAAAAAGCTTTACGTAGATTATCAAATAATGATAATCTAAAATATCATGTTTACACACGACCATTACATAATGGTTTACAATACAAATATGTTACATCGAAATCAGTTTCTTGAATGCAGTTTTCACACAATATCATACAAACATGGACTCCAAATCTTGTCCTTATTTTAGTATGCAACAGCGGAAGCTCTTAGTATTCACCTGAGAATAAACATGCTTTAAACGTCAACAAAAATGTTGGTGAGTTATAGGTTTAACCTATATATATCAAATCGTAACAATAGACCACAAGATTTCATATTTCAATACACATCCCATACATAGAGATAAAAATCATTCATATGGTGAACACCTGGTAACCGACATTAACAAGATGCATATATAAGAATATCCCCATCATTCCGGGACACCCTTCGGATATGATATAAATTTCAAAGTACTAAAGCATCCGGTACTTTGGATGGGGTTTGTTAGGCCCAATAGATCTATCTTTAGGATTCGCGTCAATTAGGGTGTCTGTTCCCTAATTCTTAGATTACCAGACTTAATAAAAATGGGCATATTCGATTTCGATAATTCAATCATAGAATGTAGTTTCACGTACTTGTGTCTATTTTGTAAATCATTTATAAAACCTGCATGTATTCTCATCCCAAAAATATTAGATTTTAAAAGTGGGACTATAACTCACTTTCACAGATTTTTACTTCGTCGGGAAGTAAGACTTGGCCACTGGTTAATTCACGAACCTATAACAATATATACATATATATCAAAGTATGTTCAAAATATATTTACAACACTTTTAATATATTTTGATGTTTTAAGTTTATTAAGTCAGCTGTCCTCGTTAGTAACCTACAACTAGTTGTCCACAGTTAGATGTACAGAAATAAATCTATATATATATTATCTTGAATCAATCCATGACCCAGTGTATACGTATCTCAGTATTGATCACAACTCAAGCTATATATATTTTGGAATCAACCTCAACCCTGTATAGCTAACTCCAACATTCACATATAGAGTGTCTATGGTTGTTCCGAAATATATATAGATGTGTCGACATGATAGGTCGAAACATTGTATACGTGTCAATGGTATCTCAAGATTACATAATATACAATACAAGTTGATTAATTTATGGTTGGAATAGATTTATTACCAATTTTCACGTAGCTAGAATGAGAAAAATTATCCAATCTTGTTTTACCCATAACTTCTTCATTTTAAATACGTTTTGAGTGAATCAAATTGCTATGGTTTCATATTGAACTCTATTTTATGAATCTAAACAGAAAAAGTATAGGTTTTTAGTCGGAAAAATAAGTTACAAGTCGTTTTTGTAAAGGTAGTCATTTCAGTCGAAAGAACGACGTCTAGATGACCATTTTAGAAAACATACTTCCACTTTGAGTTTAACCATAATTTTTGGAAATAGTTTCATGTTCATAATAAAAATCATTTTCCCAGAATAACAACTTTTAAATCAAAGTTTATCATAGTTTTTTTTTTAATTAACTAACCCAAAACAGCCAGCGGTGTTACTATGACGGCGTAAATCCGGTTTTACGGTGTTTTTCGTGTTTCTAGGTTTTAAATCATTAAGTTAGCATATCATATAGATATAGAACATGTGTTTAGTTGATTTTAAAAGTCAAGTTAGAAGGATTAAATTTTATTTGCGAACAAGTTTAGAATTAACTAAACTATGTTCTAGTGATTACAAGTTTAAACCTTCGAATAAGATAGCTTTATATGTATGAATCGAATGATGTTATGAACATCATTACTACCTCAAGTTCCTTGGATAAACCTACTGGAAATGAGAAAAATAGATCTAGCTTCAAAGGATCCTTGGATGGCTTGAAAGTTCTTGAAGCAGAATCATGACACGAAAACAATTTCAAGTAAGATTTCCACTCGAAATAAGATTGTTATAGTTATAGAAATTGAATTAAAGTTTGAATATGATTATTACATTGTATTAGAAAGATAACCTACTGTAAGTAACAAAGATTTCTTGATCTTGGATGATTACTTGGAATGGATTTAGAAAACTTGGAAGTAAACTTGCAATCTTGGAAGTATTCTTGATTTTATGAAACTAGAACTTTTGGAATTTATGAAGAACACTTAGAAATTGAAGATAGAACTTGAGAGAGATCAATTAGATGAAGAAAACTGAAGAATTAAAGTGTTTGTAGGTATTTTTGGTCGTTGGTGTATGGATTAGATATAAAGGATATGTAATTTTGTTTTCATGTAAATAAGTCATGAATGATTACTCATATTTTTGTAATTTTATGAGATATTTCATGCTAGTTTCCAAATGATGGTTCCCACATGTGTTAGGTGACTCACATGGGCTACTAAGAGCTGATCATTGGAGTGTATATACCAATAGTACATAAATCTAAAAGCTGTATATTATACGAGTACGAATACGGGTGCATACGAGTAGAATTGTTGATGAAACTGAACGAGGATGTAACTGTAAGCATTTTTGTTAAGTAGAAGTATTTTGATAATTGTCTTGAAGTCTTTCAAAAGTGTATGAATATATATTAAAAAACTACATGTATATACATTTTAACTGAGTCGTTAAGTCATCATTAGTTGTTACATGTAAACGTTGTTTTGAAACCTTTAGGTTAACGATCTTGTTGAATGTTGTTAACCTATTGTTTATTATAACAAATGAGATATTAAATTGTTATATTATCATGATATTATAATATATAATAAATCTTAGTATGATATATATACAGTTAAATGTCGTTACAACGATAATCGTTACATATATGTCTCGTTTCGAAATCATTAAGTTAGTAGTCTTATTTTTACATATGTATTTCATTGTTAATACACTTAATAATATATTTACTTATCATTTAACATAATTAACCAAGTGTATCAATATCTTAATATGATTCATATGTACCTAGTAAGACGTTGTTATAACGATAATCGTTATATATATCGTTTTCGAGTTTCTTAAATTAATAGTCTCATTTTTATGTATATAACTCATTGTTAAAATACCTAATAAGATACATACTTATAATAAAATCATGTTAACTATATATATAACCATATATATGTCATCGTATAGTTTTTACAAGTTTTAAAGTTCGTGAATCACCGGTCAACTTGGGTGGTCAATTGTCTATATGAAACCTATTTCAATTAATCAAGTCTTAACAAGTTTGATTGCTTAACATGTTGGAAACACTTAATCACGTAAATAACAATTTCATTTAATATATATATAAACATGGAAAAGTTCGGGTCACTACAGTACCTACCCGTTAAATAAATTTCGTCCCGAAATTTTAAGCAGTTGGAGGTGTTGACGTATCTTCTGGAAATAAATGCGGGTATTTCTTCTTCATCTGATCTTCACGCTCCCAGGTGAACTCGGGTCCTCTACGAGCATTCCATCGAACCTTAACAATTGGTATCTTGTTTTGTTTAAGTCTCTTAACCTCACGATCCATTATTTCGACGTGTTCTTCAATGAATTGAAGTTTTTCATTGATTTGGATTTCGTCCAACGGAATAGTGAGATCTTCTTTAGCAAAACATTTCTTCAAATTTGAGACGTGGAAAGTGTTATGTACAGTTGGTAAGCTACTGGTCCGACACGATCTATAATCTTGAATGGTCCAATGTACCTTGGATTTAGTTTCCCCCGTTTACCAAATCGAACAACGCCTTTCCAAGGTGAAAGCTTAAGCATGACCATTTCTCCAATTTCAAACTCTATATCTTTTCTTTTACTGTCCGCGTAGCTCTTTTGTCGACTCTGGGCGGTTTTCAATCTTTGTTGAATTTGGATGATTTTCTCGGTAGTTTCTTGTATTATCTCCGGACCCGTAATCTGTCTATCCCCCACTTCACTCCAACAAATCAGAGACCTGCACTTTCTACCATAAAGTGCTTCAAACGGCGCCATCTCAATGCTTGAATGGTAGCTGTTGTTGTAGGAAAATTCTGCTAACGGTAGATGTCAATCCCAACTGTTTCCGAAATCAATAACACAAGCTCGTAGCATGTCTTCAAGCGTTTGTATCGTCCTTTCGCTCTGCCCATCAGTTTGTGGATGATAGGCAGTACTCATATCTAGACGAGTTCCCAATGCTTGCTGTAATGTCTGCCAGAATCTTGAAATAAATCTGACATCCCTATCAGAGATAATAGAGATTGGTATTCCATGTCTGGAGACGACTTCCTTCAAATACAGTCGTGCTAACTTCTCCATCTGGTCATCTTCTCTTATTGGCAGGAAGTGTGCTGACTTGGTGAGACGATCAACTATTACCCAAATAGTATCATAACCATTTGCAGTCCTTGGCAATTTAGTAATGAAATCTATGGTAATGTTTTCCCATTTCCATTCCGGGATTTCAGGTTGTTGTAGTAGACCTGATGGTTTCTGATTTTCATCTTTGACCTTAGAACACGTCAAACATTCTCTTACATATTTAGCAATATCGGCTTTCATACCTGGCCACCAAAAATGTTTCTTAAGATCCTTGTACATCTTCCCCGTTCCAGGATGTATTGAGTATCTGGTTTTATGAGCTTCTCTAAGTACCATTTCTCTCATATCTCCAAATTTTGGTACCCAAATTCTTTCAGCCCTATATCGGGTTCCATCTTCCCGAATATTAAGATGCTTCTCCGATCCTTTGGGTATTTCATCCTTTAAATTTCCCTCTTTTAAAACTCCTTGTTGCGCCTCCTTTATTTGAGTAGTAAGGTTAGTGTGAATCATTATATTCATAGATTTTACTCGAATGGGTTCTCTGTCCTTTCTGCTCAAGGCGTCAGCTACCACATTTGCCTTCCCCGGGTGGTAACGAATCACAAAGTCGTAATCGTTCAACAATTCAATCCACCTACGCTGCCTCATATTCAGTTGTTTCTGATTAAATATGTGTTGAAGACTTTTGTGGTCGGTATATATAATACTTTTGACCCCATATATGTAGTGCCTCCAAGTCTTTAATTCAAAAACAACCGCGCCTAATTCCAAATCATGCGTCATATAATTTTGCTCGTGAATCTTCAATTGTCTAGACGCATAAGCAATCACCTTCGTCCGTTGCATTAATACACAACCGAGACCTTGCTTTGATGAGTCAGAATAAATCACAAAATCATCATTCCCTTCAGGCAATGACAATATAGGTGCCGTAGTTAGCTTTTTCTTCAATAATTGAAACGCCTTCTCTTGTTCATCCTTCCATTCAAATTTCTTCCCTTTATGCGTTAATACAGTCAAGGGTTTTGCTATTTTGGAGAAATCTTGGATGAATCTTCTGTAGTAACCAGCCAATCCTAAAAATTGACGTATATGCTTCGGAGTTTTTGGGGTTTCCCACTTTTCAACGGTTTCGATCTTTGCTGGGCCCACCTGGATACCTTCTTTGTTTACTATGTGACCGAGGAATTGAACTTCTTCCAACCAAAATGCACACTTTGAAAACTTAGCGTACATTTTTTCTTTCCTCAATACTTCTAGCACTTTTCTCAAATGTTCTTCGTGCTCTTGATCATTCTTTGAGTAAATAAGTATGTCATCGATGAAAACAATGACAAACTTGTCAAGATATGGCCCACACACTCGGTTCATAAGGTCCATGAACACCGCTGGTGCGTTAGTCAATCCAAACGGCATAGCCATAAACTCGTAATGACCATAACGCGTCCTAAAAGCAGTTTTTGGAATATCATCCTCCTTTACTCGCATTTGATGACATCCAGAACGTAAATCGATCTTCGAATAAACCGACGAGCCTTGTAGTTGATCAAATAAGTCGTCAATTCTCGGCAGTGGATAACGGTTTTTGATGGTAAGTTTGTTCAACTCTCTATAGTCAATACACGATCTAAATGTACCATCCTTCTTCTTGACAAACAAAACAGGAGCTCCCCATGGTGATGTGCTTGGTCGAATGAAACCACATTCTAATAGTTCTTGCAATTGGCTTTGCAGTTCTTTCATCTCGCTGGGTGCGAGTCTATAAGGAGCACGAGCTATTGGTGCAGCTCCTGGTACAAGATCTATTTGAAATTCAACAGATCGATGTGGAGGTAGTCCCGGTAATTCTTTCAGAAATACATCGGGAAATTCTTTTGCGACGGGAACATCATTGAGTCTCTTTTCTTCAGTTTGTACTTTCTCGACGTGTGCTAGAACAGCATAGCAACCTTTTCTTATTAGTTTTTGTGCCTTCAAATTACTAATAAGATGTAGCTTCATATTGCCCTTTTCTCCGTACACCATTAAGGGTTCTCCTTCTTCTCGTACAATGCGAATTGCATTTTTATAACATACGATCTCTGCTTTCACCTTCTTCAGCCAGTCCATGCCAACTATTACATCAAAACTCCCTAACTCTACTGGTATCAAATCAATCTTAAATATTTCGCTACCCAGTTTAATTTCTCGATTCCGGCATATATTATCTGCTGAAATTAATTTACCGTTTTCTAATTCGAGTAAAAATTTACTATCCAACGGCGTCAATGGACAACTTAATTTAGCACAAAAATCTCTACTCATATAGCTTATATCCGCACCCGAATCAAATAAAACATAAGCAGATTTATTGTCAATAAGAAACGTACCCGTAACAAGCTCCGGGTCTTCCTGTGCCTCTGCCGCATTAATATTGAAAACTCTTCCGCGGCCTTGTCCATTCGTGTTCTCCTGGTTCGGGAAATTTCTAATAATGTGGCCTGGTTTTCCAAATTTATAACAAACTACATTGGCATAACTTGCTCCGACACTACTTGCTCCGCCATTACTCATTCCGACACCATTTGTTCCTTTCGTTCTGTTAACCCCTGGTCCGTAGACCTAACACTTCGCCGCGCTATGACCATTTCTTTTACACTTGTTGCAAAATTTGGTGCAGAACCCCGAGTGATACTTTTCACACCTTTGGCATAGCTGCTTCTGATTATTGTTGTTGTAGTTGTTATTGTTGTTGGGATGATTGTTGTAATTGCTGTTGTTGTTATTGTTGTTGTTGTTGTTGTTGTTGTTGTTGTTGTTGTTGTTGGGCCGTTTGTTGTAGTTGCGATTGATGTTGCAATTGTTGGGATAATTGTTGCGATTATTATTGTAATTGCTGTTGTTATTGTATTGGTGATTCTTATCACCATTTTCCTCCCACTTTCTTTTGACATGCTTCACATTGGCCTCTTCAGCAGTCTGTTCTTTAATTCTTTCTTCAATCTGGTTCACTAGTTTGTGAGCCATTCTACATGCCTGTTGTATGGAGCCGGGCTCGTGTGAACTTATATCTTCTTGGATTCATTCCGGTAATCCTTTCACAAACGCGTCGATCTTCTCTTCCTCATCTTCGAACGCTCACGGACACAATAGGCACAATTCTGTGAATCGTCTTTCGTACGTGGTAATATCAAATCCTTGGGTTCGTAACCCTCTAAGTTCTGTCTTGAGCTTATTGACCTCGGTTCTGGGACGGTACTTCTCGTTCATCAAGTGCTTGAATGCTGACCACGGTAGTGCGTAAGTATCATCTTGTCCCACTTGCTCTAGATAGGTATTCCACCATGTTAACGCAGAACCTGTGAAGGTATGCGTAGTGTACTTCACTTTGTCCTCTTCAGTACACTTACTTATGGCAAACACCGATTCGACCTTCTCAGTCCACCATTTCAATCCGATCGGTCCTTCGGTTCCATCAAATTCCAAAGGTTTGCAGGCAGTGAATTCTTTGTAGGTGCATCCTACAAGATTTCCTGTACTGCTAGATCCAAGGTTATTGTTGGTATGTAGCGCAGCCTGTACTGCGGCTATGTTTGAAGCTAGAAAAGTACGGAATTCCTCTTCATTCATATTCACGGTGTGTCGAGTATTCGGTGCCATTTCCTTCAAAATAGTCAAATGGAACAAGTTAATCATACAGAATATTAAGAGTAGTTAATAGTATTTCGTAGCATAATATGAACTCATTTATAAAAGCTTTTTCTTCATATTAGCGTTTTACAAGTTTAAATTCGGGTAGTACCTACCCGTTAAGTTCATACTTAGTAGCTAATATACAATTCCACTACTACAATTCTATATGAAAAACTGATTATAATAATATTTCGCGTTCAAACTTTTATACAATATTTTACAAACTTACAACACCGCTTATTTTACATAAAGCATGAAATATAGCACACAATAACTTTGATACAAGATAGTTGTGAAGATAATTCTAGCTAGTACACAAGTCGTTCAGCAAAGGCAATAAAGACACGTAATTCATACGTCCAGAAACAAGTTATGCATTCTGGTTTTACTAGGACTACTTCCCATCCTTGGTCTTGTGGAACATAACTGTTATGGCCGTTGATAAGACAGCGTGTTGTAACATCGTCAAAGGGACGAGGGTTACCCTAATTACCGACTCCGTCACTTGTGGGAACGTTTTGTTTAATAGTTGTAACCCGATGTTCTTTTTCTCACTTTGGTGAGAAGCGAACATTACTAACCCGTAAGCATAGCATGCTTCTTTATGTTGCATGTTAGCCGCTTTTTCTAAATCATGAAGTCCTATATTCGGATACATTGAGTCAAAATAATTTCTTAACCCATTGCGTAAAATAGCATTTGAGTTCCCCGCAATATATGCGTCAAAGTAAACACATCGTAACTTATGGGTTTCCCAATGTGATATCCCCCATCTTTCAAACGAAAGTCTCTTATAAACCAAGACATTCTTGGAACGTTCTTCGAATGTCTTACAAACTGATTTCGCCGTAAATAGTTGTGCCGAAGAATTCTGACCGACTCTAGACAAGATTTCATCAATCATGTCTCCGGGTAGGTCTCTTAAAATATTGGGTTGTCTATCCATTTTGTATTTTTATACTGTAAATTAGACAAGAGTTAGATTCATAAAAAAAAATACTTATTAATACAAGCAATTTTTACATATATCATAAAGCATAAGCACACTATATTACATATATTACACCACACGAATACAACTATCTTATTCCGACTCGCTCGTTTCTTCTTCTTCGGTTTTGGTTCGTTTTTCCAAGTTTCTAGGGATATATGATGTTCCCCTAATACGAGCTGTCGTTTTCCACAACGGTTTAGAAAAACCTGGTGGTTTAGAGGTTCCCGGGTCATTGTTACAACTTAAGGACTTCGGGGGTTGACGATACATATAAAGTTCATCGGGGTTGGAATTAGATTTCTCTATTTTTATGCCCTTTCTCTTATTATTTTCTTTTGCCTTTTTAAATTCAGTTGGGGTAATTTCTATAACATCATCAGAATTCTCGTCGGAATCCGATTCATCGGAGAATTGGTAATCCTCCCAATATTTTGCTTCCTTGGCGGAAACACCATTGACCATAATTAACCTTGGTCGGTTGGTTGAGGATTTTCTTTTACTTAACCGTTTTATTATTTCCCCCACCGGTTCTATTTCCTCCTCCGGTTCCTCCTCTTCCGGTTCTGATTCTTCTTCCGGTTCCTCTTCGGGAACTTGTGAATCAGTCCAATATATATTCGACTCTTCGTTATTATTAGGTGAGTTAATGGGATTTATGCTAGAGGTAGACATCTATCACACAATATCAAACATGTTAAGAGATTAATATATCACATAATATATACATGTTAATAATATATAGTTTCCAACAAAAATGTTAAGCAATCATTTTTAAAGAAGACACGGTCGAAGTCCAGACTCACTAATGCATCCTACTAAACTCGATAAGACACACTAATGCAAATTTTCTGGTTCTCTAAGACCAACGCTCGGATACCAACTGAAATGTCCCGTTCTTATTGATTAAAAACGTTCCATATTAATTGATTTCGTTGCGAGGTTTTGACCTCTATATGAGACATTTTTCAAAGACTGCATTCATTTTTAAAACAAACCATAACCTTTATTTCATAAATAAAGGTTTAAAAAGCTTTACGTAGATTATCAAATAATGATAATCTAAAATATCATGTTTACACACGACCATTACATAACGGTTTACAATACAAATATGTTACATCGAAATCAGTTTCTTGAATGCAGTTTTTACACAATATCATACAAACATGGACTCCAAATCTTGTCCTTATTTTAGTATGCAATAGCGGAAGCTCTTAGTATTCACCTGAGAATAAACATGCTTTAAACGTCAACAAAAATGTTGGTGAGTTATAGGTTTAACCTATATATATCAAATCGTAACAATAGACCACAAGATTTCATATTTCAATACACATCCCATACATAGAGATAAAAATCATTCATATGGTGAACACCTGGTAACCGACATTAACAAGATGCATATATAGGCCCCATCATTCCGGGACACCCTTCGGATATGATATAAATTTCGAAGTACTAAAGCATCCGGTACTTTGGATGGGGTTTGTTAGGCCCAATAGATCTATCTTTCAGATTCGTGTCAATTAGGGTGTCTGTTCCCTAATTCTTAGATTACCAGAATTAATAAAAAGGGGCATATTCGATTTCGATAATTCAACCATAGAATGTAGTTTCATGTACTTGTGTCTATTTTGTAAATCATTTATAAAACCTGCATGTATTCTCATCCCAAAAATATTAGATTTTAAAAGTGGGACTATAACTCACTTTCACAGATTTTTACTTCGTCGGGAAGTAAGACTTGGCCACTGGTTGATTCACGAACCTATAACAATATATACATATATATCAAAGTATGTTCAAAATATATTTACAACACTTTTAATATATTTTGATGTTTTAAGTTTATTAAGTCAGCTGTCCTCGTTAGTAACCTACAACTAGTTGTCCACAGTTAGATATACAGAAATAAATCGATAAATATTATCTTGAATCAATCCACGACCCAGTGTATACGTATCTCAGTATTGATCACAACTCAAACTATATATATTTTGGAATCAACCTCAACCCTGTATAGCTAACTCCAACATTCACATATAGAGTGTCTATGGTTGTTCCGAAATATATATAGATGTGTCGACATGATAGGTCAAAACATTGTATACGTGTCTATGGTATCTCAAGATTACATAATATAAAATACAAGTTGATTAAGTTATGGTTGGAATAGATTTGTTACCAATTTTCACGTAGCTAGAATGAGAAAAATTATCCAATCTTGTTTTACCTATAACTTCTTCATTTTAAATCCGTTTTGAGTGAATCAAATTGCTATGGTTTCATATTGAACTCTATTTTATGAATCTAAACAGAAAAAGTATAGGTTTTTAGTCAGAAAAATAAGGTACAAGTCGTTTTTGTAAAGGTAGTCATTTCAGTCGAAAGAACGACGTCAAGATGACCATTTTAGAAAACATACTTCCACTTTGAGTTTAACCATAATTTTTGGATATAGTTTCATGTTCATAATAAAAATCATTTTCCCAGAATAAAAACTTTTAAATCAAAGTTTATCATAGTTTTTTTTTTAATTAACTAACCCAAAACAGCCCGCGGTGTTACTATGACGGCGTAAATCCGATTTTACGGTGTTTTTCGTGTTTCCAGGTTTTAAATCATTAACTTAGCATATCATATAGATATAGAACATGTGTTTAGTTGATTTTAAAAGTCAATTTAGAAGGATTAACTTTTATTTGCGAACAAGTTTAGAATTAACTAAACTATGTTCTAGTGATTACAAGTTTAAACCTTCGAATAAGATAACTTTATATGTATGAATCGAATGATGTTATGAACATCATTACTACCTCAAGTTCCTTGGATATACCTACTGGAAATGAGAAAAATAGATCTAGCTTCAAAGGATCCTTGGATGGCTTGAAAGTTCTTGAAACAGAATCATGACTCGAAAACAATTTCAAGTAAGATTTCCACTCGAAATAAGATTGTTATAGTTATAGAAATTGAATTAAAGTTTGAATATGATTATTACCTTGTATTAGAAAGATAACCTACTGTAAGTAACAAAGATTTCTTGATCTTGGATGATTACTTGGAATGGATTTAGAAAACTTGGAAGTAAACTTGCAATCTTGGAAGTATTCTTGATTTTATGAAACTAGAACTTTTGGAATTTATGAAGAACACTTAAAACTTGAAGATAGAACTTGAGAGAGATCAATTAGATGAATAAAATTGAAGAATGAAAGTGTTTGTAGGTGTTTTTGGTCGTTGGTGTATGGATTAGATATAAAGGATATGTAATTTTGTTTTCATGTAAATAAGTCATGAATGATTACTCATATATTTGTAATTTTATGAGATATTTCATGCTAGTTGCCAAATGATGGTTCCCACATGTGTTAGGTGACTCACATTGAAATGTCCCGTTCTTATTGATTAAAAACGTTCCATATTAATTGATTTCGTTGCGAGGTTTTGACCTCTCTATGAGACGTTTTTCAAAGACTGCATTCATTTTAAAACAAACCATAACCTTTATTTCATCAATAAAGGTTTAAAAAGCTTTACGTAGATTATCAAATAATGATAATCTAAAATATCCTGTTTACACACGACCATTACATAATGGTTTACAATACAAATATGTTACAACAAAATAATTTTCTTGAATGCAGTTTTTACACAATATCATACAAGCATGGACTCCAAATCTCGTCCTTATTTAAGTATGCGACAGCGGAAGCTCTTAATAATCACCTGAGAATAAACATGCTTAAAACGTCAACAAAAATGTTGGTGAGTTATAGGTTTAACCTATATATATCAAATCATAATAATAGACCATAAGATTTCATATTTCAATACACATCCCATACATAGAGATAAAAATCATTCATATGGTAAACACCTGGTAACCGACATTAACAAGATGCATATATATGAATATCCCCATCATTCCGGGACACCTTTCGGATATGATATAACTTTCGAAGTACTAAAGCATCCGGTACTTTGGATGGGGTTTGTTAGGCCCAATAGATCTATCTTTACGATTCGCGTCAATTAGGGTGTCTGTTCCCTAATTCTTAGATTACCAGACTTAATAAAAAGGGGCATATTCGATTTCGATAATTCAACCATAGAATGTAGGTTCACGTAATTGTGTCTATTTTGTAAATCATTTATAAAACCTGCATGTATTCTCATCCCAAAAATATTAGATTTTAAAAGTGGGACTATAACTCACTTTCACAGATTTTTACTTCGTCAGGAAGTAAGACTTGGCCACTGGTTGATTCACGAACCTATAAAAATATATACATATATATCAAAGTATGTTCAAAATATATTTACAACACTTTTAATATATTTTGATGTTTTAAGTTTATTAAGTCAGCTGTCCTCGTTAGTAACCTACAACTAGTTGTCCACAGTTAGATGTACAGAAATAAATCGATAAATATTATCTTGAATCAATCCACGACCCAGTGTATACGTATCTCAGTATTGATCACAACTCAAACTATATATATTTTGGAATCAACCTCAACCCTGTATAGCTAACTCCAACATTCACATATAGAGTGTCTATGGTTGTTCCGAAATATATATAGATGTGTCGACATGATAGGTCGAAACATTGTATATGTGTCTATGGTATCTCAAGATTACATAATATACAATACAAGTTGATTAAGTTATGGTTGGAATAGATTTGTTACCAATTTTCACGTAGCTAAAATGAGAAAAATTATCCAATCTTGTTTTACCCATAACTTCTTCATTTTAAATCCGTTTTGAGTGAATCAAATTGCTATGGTTTCATATTGAACTCTATTTTATGAATCTAAACAGAAAAAGTATAGGTTTATAGTCAAAAAAATAAGTTACAAGTCGTTTTTATAAAGGTAGTCATTTCAGTCGAAAGAACGACGTCTAGATGACCATTTTAGAAAACATACTTCCACTTTGAGTTTAACCATAATTTTTGAATATAGTTTCATGTTCATAATAACAATCATTTTATCAGAATAACAACTTTTAAATCAAAGTTTATCATAGTTTTTAATTAACTAACCCAAAACAGCCCGCGGTGTTACTACGAAGGCGTAAATACGGTTTTACGGTGTTTTTCGTGTTTCCAGGTTTTAAATCATTAAGTTAGCATATCATATAGATATAGAACATATGTTTAGTTGATTTTAAAAGTCAAGTTAGAAGGATTAACTTTTGTTTGCGAACAAGTTTAGAATTAACTAAACTATGTTCTAGTGATTACAAGTTTAAACCTTCGAATAAGATAGCTTTATATGTATGAATCAAATGATGTTATGAACATCATTACTACCTTAAGTTCCTTGGATAAACCTACTGGAAAATAGAAAAATGGATCTAGCTTTAACGGATCCTTGGATGGCTCGAAGTTCTTGAAGCAGAATCATGACACGAAAACAAGTTCAAGTAAGATCATCACTTGAAATAAGGTTGTTATAGTTATAGAAATTGAACCAAAGTTTGAATATGATTATTACCTTGTATTAGAATGATAACCTACTATAAGAAACAAAGATTTCTTGAGGTTGGATGATCACCTTACAAGATTGGAAGTGAGCTAGCGAACTTGAAAGTATTCTTGATTTTATGTAACTAGAACTTGTAGAATATATGAAGAACACTTAGAACTTGAAGATAGAACTTGAGAGAGATCAATTAGATGAAGAAAATTGAAGAATGAAAATGTTTTTAGGTGTTTTTGGTCGTTGGTGTATGGATTAGATATAAAGGATATGTAATTTTGTTTTCATGTAAATAAGTCATGAATGATTACTCATATTTTTGTAATTTTATGAGATATTTCATGCTAGTTGCCAAATGATGGTTCCCACATGTGTTAGGTGAATCACATGGGCTGCTAAGAGCTGATCATTGGAGTGTATATACCAATAGTACATACATCTAAAAGTTGTGTATTGTACGAGTACGAATACGGGTGCATACGAGTAGAATTGTTGATGAAACTGAACGAGGATGTAATTGTAAGCATTTTTGTTAAGTAGAAGTATTTTGATAAGTTTATTGAAGTCTTTCAAAATTTTATAAATACATATTAAAACACTACATGTATATACATTTTAACTGAGTCGTTAAGTCATCGTTAGTCGTTACATGTAAGTGTTGTTTTGAAACCTTTAGGTTAACGATCTTGTTAAATGTTGTTAACCCAATGTTTATAATATCAAATGAGATTTTAAATTATTATATTTTCATGATATTATCATGTATGAATATCTCTTAATATGATATATATACATTAAATGTCTTTACAACGATAATCGTTACATATATGTCTCGTTTAAAAATCATTAAGTTAGTAGTCTTGTTTTTGCATATGTAGTTCATTGTTAATATACTTAATGATATGTTTACTTATCATAGTATCATGTTAACTATATATATATCCATATATATGTCATCATATAGTTTTTACAAGTTTTAATGTTCGTGAATCACCGGTCAACTTGGGTGGTCAATTGTCTATATGAAACATATTTCAATTAATCAAGTCTTAACAAGTTTGATTGCTTAACATGTTGGAAACATTTAATCATGTAAATATCAATCTCAATTAATATATATAAACATGGAAAAGTTTGGGTCACTACACACATGGGCTGGTAAGAGCTGATCATTGGAGTGTATATACCAATAGTACATACATCTAAAAGCTGTGTATTGTACGAGTACGAATACGGGTGCATACGAGTAGAATTGTTGATGAAACTGAACGAGGATGTAATTGTAAGCATTTTTGTTAAGTAGAAGTATTTTGATAAGTGTCTTGAAGTCTTTCAAAAGTGTATGAATACATATTAAAACACTACATGTATATACATTTTAACTGAGTCGTTAAGTCATCATTAGTCGTTACATGTAAACGTTGTTTTGAAACCTTTAGGTTAACGATCTTGTTGAATGTTGTTAACCCATTGTTTATTATAACAAATGAGATGTTAAATTGTTATATTATCATGATATTATGATATATAATATATCTTAGTATGATATATATACAGTTAAATGTCGTTACAACAATAATCGTTACATATATGTCTCGTTTCGAAATCATTAAGTTAGTAGTCTTATTTTTACATATGTATTTCATTGTTAATACACTTAATAATATATTTACTTATCATTTAACATAATTAACCAAGTGTATCAATATCTTAATATGATTCATATGTACCTAGTAAGACGTTGTTATAACGATAATCGTTATATATATCGTTTTCGAGTTTCTTAAATTAATAGTCTCATTTTTATGTATATAACTCATTGTTAAAATACCTAATAAGATACATACTTATAATAAAATCATGTTAACTATATATATAACCATATATATGTCATCGTATAGTTTTTACAAGTTTTAACGTTCGTGAATCACCGGTCAACTTGGGTGGTCAATTGTCTATATGAAACCTATTTCAATTAATCAAGTCTTAATAAGTTTGATTGCTTAACATGTTGGAAACACTTAATCATGTAAATAAAAATTTCATTTAATATATATATAAACATGGAAAAGTTCGGGTCACTACAGTGCCTGCCGTCAACTTTCGATGTAATGAAAGTTTGTCTTTGCAAAAACGAATGCAATGTTTGTAAAATGTATCATATAGAGGTCAAGTACCTCGCGATGTAATCAACTGTTGTGAATCATTTATAATCAATATGGACTTCGTCCGGATGGATTAGGACGGGTCTTCACAAAAGGATCCTTGGATGGCTTGAAAGTTCTTGAAGCAGAATCATGACACGAAAACAGTTCAAGTAAGATTTTCACTCGAAATAAGATTGTTATAGTTGTAGAAATTTAATCAAAGTTTGAATATGAATATTACCTTGAATTAGAAAGATAACCTACTCTAAATAACAAAGGTTCATTGAACTTAGATGATTACTTGGAATGGATTAGAAAGCTTGGAAGTAGACTTGCAAACTTGGAAGTATTCTTGATTTTTATGAAACTATACTTATGGAATTTATGAAGAACACTTAGAACTTGAAGATGGAACTTGAGAGAGATCAATTAGATGAAGAAAATTGAAGAATGAAAGTGTTTGTAGGTGTTTTTGGTCGTTGGTATATGGATTAGATATAAAGGATATGTAATTTTGTTTTCATGTAAATAAGTCATGAATGATTACTAATATTTTTGTAATTTTATGAGATATTTCATGCTAGTTGCCAAATGATGGTTCCCACATGTGTTAGGTGACTCACATGGGCTGCTAAGAGCTGATCATTGGAGTATATATACCAATAGTACATACATCTAAAAGCTGTGTATTGTACGAGTACGAATACGAGTGCATACGAGTAGAATTGTTGATGAAACTGAACGAGGATGTAATTGTAAGCATTTTTTTTAAGTAGAAGTACTTTGATACGTGTCTTGAAGTCTTTCAAAAGTGTAAGAATACATATCGAAACACAACATGTTTATACATTCTAATGGAGTCATTAAGTCTTCGTTAGTCGTTACATGTAAGTGTTGTTTTGAAACCTTTAAGTTAACGATCTCAATTAATGTTATATATATATCATTTCGTTATCATAACGATAATCGTTATATATATCATTTCGAGTTTCTTAACTTAGTAAACTCATTTCTTATGTATATCACACATTGTTAATATACTTAGTGAGATACTTACTCATCATAATCTCATGTCAACCATATATATATGTCTATATATACCACAACATGTAGTTTTCACAATTTTGTAACGTTCGTGAATCGCCGGTCAACTTGGGTGATCAATTGTCTATATGAAACTTATTTCATTTAATCAAGTCTTAACAAGTTTGATTGCTTAACACGTTGGAAACATTTAGTCATGTAAATATCAATCTCAATTAATATATATAAACATGGAAAAGTTCGGGTCAATACAGTACCTACCAGTTAAATAAATTTCATCCCGAAATTTTAAGCTGTTGAAGGTGTTGACGAATCTTCTGGAAATAGATGCGGGTATTTCTTATTCATCTGATCTTCACACTCCCAGGTGAACTCGGGTCCTCTACGAGCATTCCATCGAACCTTAACAATCAGTATCTTGTGTTGCTTAAGTCTCCTAACCTCACGATCCATTATTTCGACGGGTTCTTCAATGAATTGAAGTTTTTCATTGATTTGGATTTCGTCCAACAGAATAGTGAGATCTTCTTTAGCAAAACATTTCTTCAAATTCGAGACGTGGAAAGTGTTATGTACAGCCGTGAGTTATTGAGGTAGCTCCAGTAGGTAAGCTACTGGTCTGACACGATCTATAATCTTGAACGGTCCAATGTACCTTGGATTTAGTTTCCCCCATTTACCAAATCAAACAACCCCTTTCCAAGGTGAAACCTTAAGCATGTCCATTTCTCCAATTTCAAACTC
The DNA here is from genome assembly GCF_046630445.1 of Rutidosis leptorrhynchoides. Lineage (NCBI taxonomy): Eukaryota > Viridiplantae > Streptophyta > Magnoliopsida > Asterales > Asteraceae > Rutidosis > Rutidosis leptorrhynchoides. Next base: position 328,560,746 of record NC_092336.1, on the reverse strand, counting down.
TATATCTTTTCTTTTACTGTCCGCGTAGCTCTTTTGTCGACTCTGGGCGGTTTTCAATCATTGTTGAATTTGGATTATTTTCTCGGTAGTTTCTTGTATTATCTCCGGACCCGTAATCTGTCTATCCCCCACTTCATTCCAACAAATCAGAGACCTGCACTTTCTAGCATAAAGTGCTTCAAACGGCGCCATCTCAATGCTTGAATGGTAGCTGTTGTTGTAGGAAAATTCTGCTAACGGTAGATGTCGATCCCAACTGTTTTCGAAATCAATAACACATGCTCATAGCATGTCTTTAAGCGTTTGTATCGTCCTTTCGCTCTGCCCATCAGTTTGTGGATGATAGGCAGTACTCATGTCTAGACGAGTCCCCAATGCTTGTTGCAATGTCTGCCAGAACCTTGAAACAAATCTACCATCCCTATCAGAGATAATAGAGACGGGTATTCCATGTTTGGAGACAACCTCCTTCAAATACAATCGCGCCAACTTCTCCATTTTGTCATCTTCTCTCATTGGTAGGAAGTGTGCTGACTTGGTGAGACGATCAACTATTACCCAAATAGTATCATAACCACTTGCAGTCCTTGGCAATTTAGTAATGAAACCCATGGTAATGTTTTCCCATTTCCATTCTGGATTTCAGGTTGTTGTAGTAGACCTGATGGTTTCTGATGTTCAGCTTTAACATTAGAACACGTCAAACATTCTCCTACATATTTAGCAATATCGGCTTTCATACCCGGCCACCAAAATTGTTTCTTGAGATCTTTATACATCTACCCCGCTCCGGGATGTATTGAATATCTGGTGTTATGTGCTTCTTTAAGTACCATTTCTCTCACATCTCCAAACCTTGGTACCCAAATTCTATCAGCCTTATATCGGGTTCCGTCTTCCCGAATATTAAGATATTTCTATGATCCTTTGGGTATCTCATTCTTCAACTTTCCTTCTTTTATAACCCCCTGTTGCGCCACCTTTATTTGAGTAGTAAGGTTAGTACGAATAATTATATTCATAGCTTTTACCCGTATAGGTTCTCTGTCCTTTCTACTCAAAGCATCAGCTACCACATTCGTCTTCCCCGGGTGGTATCGAATCTCAAAATCATAATCATTCAACAGTTCAATCCACCTGCGTTGTCTCATATTCAGTTCCTTCTGATTAAATATATGTTGGAGAATTTTGTGGTCGGTATATATAATACTTTTGACCCCATATAAATAATGCCTCCAAGTCTTTAATGCAAAAACAACAGCACCCAATTCCAAATCGTGAGTTTCATAATTTTGCTCGTAAATCTTCAATTGTCTAGATGCATAAGCAATCACCTTCGTTCGTTGCATTAATACACAACCGAGACCTTGCTTTGATGCGTCACAATAAATCACAAAATCATCATTCCCTTCAGGCAATGACAATATAGGTGCCGTAGTTAGCTTTTTCTTCAATAACTAAAATGCCTTCTCTTGTTCATCCTTCCATTCAAATTTCTTCCCTTTATGCGTTAATGCAGTCAAGGGTTTTGCTATTTTGGATAAATCTTGGATGAATCTTCTGTAGAAACCAGCCAATCCTAAAAATTGACGTATATGCTTCGGATTTTTTGGGGTTTCCTACTTTTCAACGGTTTCGATCTTTGCCGGGTCCACCTGGATACCTTCTTTGTTCACTATGTGACCGAGGAATTAAAATTCTTCCAACCAAAATGCTCACTTTGAAAACTTAGCGTACAGTTTTTCTTTACTCAATACTTCTAGCACTTTTCTCAAATATTCTTCGTGCTCTTGATCATTCTTTGAGTAAATAAGTATGTCATCGATGAAAATAATGACAAACTTGTCAAGATATGGCCCATACACTCAGTTCATAAGGTTCATGAACACAACTGGTGCGTTAGTCAATCCAAACGGCATAACCATAAACTCGTAATGACCATAACGCGTCCTAAAAGCAGTTTTTGGAATATCATCCTCCTTTACTCGCATTTGATGATATCCAAAACGTAAATCGATTTTAGAATAAACCGACGAGCCTGGTAGTTGATCAAATAAGTCGTCAATTCTAGGCAGTGGATAAAGATTTTTGATGGTAAGTTTATTCAATTCTCTGTAGTCAATACACAACCTAAATGTACCATCCTTCTTCTTGACAAACAAAATAGGAGCTCCCCATGGTGATGTGCTTGGTCGAATGAAACCACGTTCTAATAGTTCTTCCAGTTGGCTTTGCAGTTCTTTCATCTCGCTGGGTGCGAGTCTGTAAGGAGCACGAGCTATTGGTGCCGTTCCTGGTACAAGATCTATTTGAAATTCAACAGATCGATGTGGAGTTAGTCCCGGTAATTCTTTCAGAAATACATCGGGAAATTCTTTTGCGACGGGAACATTATTGATGCTCTTTTCTTTAGTTTGTACTTTCTCGACGTGTGCTAGAACAGCATAGCAACCTTTTTTTATTAGTTTTTGTGCCTTCAAATTACTAATAAGATGTAGCTTCATGTTGCCCTTTTCTCCGTACACCATTAAGGGTTCTCTTTCTTCTCGTACAATGCGAATTGCATTTTTGTAACATACGATCTCTGCTTTCATCTTCTTCAGCCAGTCCATGCCAACTATTACATCAAAACTCCCTAACTCTACTGGTATCAAATCAATCTTAAATATTTCGCTACCAAGTTTAATTTCTCGATTCCGGCATATATAATCTGCTGAAATTAATTTACCATTTGCTAATTCGAGTAAAAATTTACTATCCAACGGCGTCAATGGACAACTTAATTTAGCACAAAAATCTCTACTCATATAGCTTCTATCCGCACCCGAATCAAATAAAACGTAAGCATATTTATTGTCAATAAGAAACGTACCCGTAACAAGCTCCGGGTTTTCCTGTGCCTCTGCCGCATTAATATTGAAAACTCTTCCGCGGCCTTGTCCATTCGTGTTCTCCTGGTTCGGGAAATTTCTAATAATGTGGCCCGGTTTTCCACATTTATAACAAACTACATTGGCATAACTTGCTCCGAAACTACTTGCTCCGCCATTACTCGTTCCGACACCATTTGTTCCTTTCGTTCTGTTAACCCCTGGTCCGTAGACCTCACACTTCACCGCGCTATGACCATTTCTTTTACACTTGTTGCAAAATTTGGTGCAGAACCCCGAGTGATACTTTTCACACCTTTGGCATAGCTGCTTCTGATTGTTGTTGTTGTTATGGTTGTTATTGTTGTTGGGATGATTATTGTAGTAGTTGTTGTTGTTGTTGTTGTGCCGTTTGTTGTAGTTGCGATTGATGTTGCGATTGTTGGGATAGTTGTTGTTGTTTTGGTGACTCTTATCACCGTTTTCCTTCCACTTTCTTTTGACTAGCTTCACGTTGGCCTCTTCGGCCGCATATTCTTTAATTCTTCCCTCAATCTGGTTCACTAGTTTGTGAGCCATTCTACATGCCTTTTGTATAGAGGCAGGCTCGTGTGAACTTATATCTTCTTGGATTCTCTCCGGTAACCCTTTCACAAACGCGTCGATCTTCTCTTCCTCATCTTCGAACGCTCTCGGACACAATAGGCACAATTCTGTGAATCGTCTTTCGTACGAAGTAATATCGAATCCCTGTGTTCGTAACCCTCTAAGTTATGACTTGAGCTTATTGACCTCGGTTCTGGGACGGTACTTCTCGTTCATCGAGTGCTTGAATGTTGACCACGATAGCGCTTAAGCAGCATCTTGTCCCACTTGCCCTAGATAGGTATTCCACCATGTTAACGCAATACATGTGAAGGTATGCGTAGCGTACTTCACTTTGTCTCCTTCAGTACACTTACTTATGGCAAACACCGATTTAACTTTCTCGGTCCACCGTTTTAATCCAATTGGTCCTTCGGTCCCATCAAATTCTGAAGGTTTGCAGGCAGTGAATTCCTTGTAGGAGCATCCTACACGATTTCTTGCACCATTAGCTGTATTGCTAGATTCAGAGTTATTGTTGGTATGTAGCGCGGCTTGTACTGCGGCTATGTTTGAAGCAATAAAGGCACGAAATTTCTCTTCTCTCATATTCAAGGTGTGTAGAGTAGTCGGTGCCATTTCTTTCAAAATAGTCAAATGAAACAAGTTAATCATACAGAATATTATGAGTAGTCAATAGTATCTCGTAGCATAATATGAACTCATTTATAAAAGCTTTTTCTTCATATTAGCGTTTTATAAGTTTAAATTCGGGTATTACCTACCCGTTAAGTTCATACTTAGTAGCTAATATACAATTCAACTACTACAATTCCATATGAAAAACTGATTATAATAATATATCACATACAAATATTCTTGAAACTTACAACTTCGCTATATTACATATAACATGAAATATCGTACACTATGATACAGGACAGTTTTGAAGATAAATCTAGTTAATACGCAAGTTGTTCACCAAAGGAAATAAAGACACGTAATTCATAAGTCCAGAAACAAGTCATGCATTCTTGTTTTACTAAGACGACTTCCCATCCTTGGTCTTGTGGAAAATAACCGTTATGACCATTGGCTAGGCAGCATGTTGTAATGTCATCAAAAGGACGAGGGTTTTGTAATGTCCAACAGCCCCGTAATAATCTAAAAACCTTGTTTCTCACCCCAACTACTGAATTCGTCACTTGTGGGAAAGTTTTATTTAAAAGCTGCAATCCGATGTTCTTTTTCTCACTTTGGTAAGAAGCGAACATCACTAACCCGTAAGCATAACATGCTTCTTTATGTTGCATGTTAGAAGCTCTTTCTAATTCACGAAATCCTATGTTGGGATATGTTGAGTCAAAATATGTTCTTAACCCGTAGCGTAAAATTGCATTTGGGTTCTTCGCATTTAATGCTTTAGAGAAAACATGGCGTAACTTACGGTCTCCCCAATGTGATATACCCCACCTATCAAAGGAAAGCCTTTTATAAACTAAGGCATTTCTGGAAAATCTTTCAAATGTTTGACAAGTTAATTTCACCATAACTAAATGTGCTGATGAATTCTGACCGACTCTAGACAAGATTTCCTCAATCATATCCTCTGGTAGGTCTTCTAAAATATTCGGTTGTCTACCCTTAACGTCCATTTTGTTTTTATACTGTAAAATAGACAAGGATTAGATTCGTAATAACAAACAATACAAGCAATTTTTACATAGAACATAAAAGTACAAGCACACTACAATACATTTATTACACAACATGCTCACACCCCTCTAATCTGAATCACATGTTTCTTCTTCTTCGGACTTTGTTCTTTTTCCTAATCTTCTAGGGATATATGATGTTCCTCTAATAAGAGTCGTCATTTTCCACATTGGTTTAGAAAAACCTGGTGGTTTAGAGGTTCCTGGGTTATTGTCACGATATTGAAAATATGAGTGTTGACGGTACATATAAAGTTCATCGGGGTCGGAATCAAATTTCTCTATTTTGATGCCTTTTCCCTTATTATTTTCTTTTGCCTCATTAAATTGGGTCGGGGTAATTTCTGTAACATCATCGGAATCCTCATCAGGATCCGAATCATCTAAAAATTGGTAATTTTCCCAATATTTTGCTTCCTTAGCGGAAACACCATTGACCATTATTAACTTTGGTCCATTGGTTGAGGATTCTCTTTTATTTGACCGGTTTTCTGTAGTTCCTACTATTCCCCCCTCCAGAACCTCTTCTTCTTCCTGTTCCTCTTCTTCCGGTTCCTCTTCTTCCGGTTCCTCTTCTTCCGATTCCGTTTCCTCTTCTTTCGGGTCTTCGGGAACTTGTGGCTTCGTTATTATTAGGTGAGTCAATGGGATTTGTGCTAGAGGTAGACATCTATCACACAATATCAAACATGTTAAGAGATTAATATATCACATAATATTTACATGTTAATAATATATAGTATCCAACAAAAATGTTAAGCAATCATTTTTAAAGAAAACAAGGTCGAAGTGCAGACTCACGAATGCATCCTAATAACACGATAAGACACACTAATGCAAATTTTCTGGTTCTCTAAGACCAACGCTCGGATACCAACTGAAATGTCCCGTTCATATTGATTATAAACGTTCCATATTAATTGATTTCGTTGCGAGGTTTTGACCTCTATATGAGACGTTTTTCAAAGACTGCATTCATTTTTAAAACAACCATGACCTTTATTTTATCAATAAAGGTTTTAAAAACATTACGTAGATTATCAAATAATGATAATCTAAAATATACTATTTACACACGACCATTACATAATGGTTTACAATAGAAATATATTACATCGACATATGTTTCTTGAATGCAGTTTTTACACAATATCATACAAACATGGACTCCAAATCTTGTCCTTATTTTAGTATGCAACAGCGGAAGCTCTTAGTATTCACCTGAGAATAAACATGCTTTAAACGTCAATAAAAATGTTGGTGAGTTATAGGTTTAACCTATATATATCAAATCGTAACAATAGACCACAAGATTTCATATTTCAATACACATCCCATACATAGAGATAAAAATCATTCATATGGTGAACACCTGGTAACCAACATTAACAAGATGCATATATAAGAATATCCCCATCATTCCGGGACACCCTTCGGATATGATATAAATTTCGAAGTACTAAAGTATCCGGTACTTTGGATGGGGTTTGTTAGGCCCAATAGATCTATCTTTAGGATTCGCGTCAATTAGGGTGTCTGTTCCCTAATTCTTAGATTACCAGACTTAATAAAAAGGGGCATATTCGATTTCGATAATTCAACCATAGAATGTAGTTTCACATACTTGTGTCTATTTTGTAAATCATTTATAAAACCTGCATGTATATTCTCATACCAAAAATATTAGATTTTAAAAGTGGGACTATAACTCACTTTCATAGATATTTCCTTCCTCGGAAATAAGACTTGGCCACGGATCGATTCACGAACCTATACAAATATGTACATATATATCAAAATATGATCAAAATATAATTACGACCATTTTTATTATATTTTAAAGATTTGAGTGTATTAAGTCAGCTGTCCTCGTTAGTAACCTACAACTAGTTATCCACAGTTAGATGTACAGAAATAAATCGATATATATTATCTTGAATCAATCCACGACCTAGTGTATACACGTCTCAGGCTAGATTACAACTCAAAGTATATATATTTTTGGAATCAACCTCAACCCTGTATAGCTAACTCCAACATTACTGCATATAGAGTGTCTATGGTTGTTCCAAATAATATATATACATGGGTCGATATGATATGTCAAAATATTTGCATACGTGTCTATGATATCCCAAGATTACATAATATATTAGAATACATGTATAATACAATATAAGTTAGCTAGGATATGATTTGTATAGATTTGTTAAACATTTCCCGTAGCTAAAAAGATCAAAAATATCCAATCTTGTTTTACCCATAACTTCTTCATTTTAAATCCGTTTTGAGTGAATCAAATTGCTATGGTTTCATATTGAACTCTAATTTAAGAATCCAAACAGAAAAAGTATAGGTTTATGGTCATAAATTTAAGTTACATGTCAATTAATAAAGAGGTAGTCATTTCCGTCGAAAGAACGACATCTTGATGACCATTTTGAAAAACATACTTTCACTTTGAGTTTAACCAAGATTTTTGGATATAGTTTCATGTTCATATGAAAAATAATTTTACCAGAAGAACAACTTTTAAATCAAAGTTTATCATAGTTTTTAATTATCCAAACCAAAACAGCCCCCGGTTTCACTACGACGGCGTATAACCGATTTTATGGTGTTCATCGTGTTTCCAGGTTTTAAATCATTAAGTTAGAATATCATATAGATATAGAACATGTGTTTAGTTGATTTTAAAAGTCAAGTTAGAAGGATTAACTTTTGTTTGCGAACAAGTTTAGAATTAACTAAACTATGTTCTAGTGATTACAAGTTTAAACCTTCGAATAAGATAGTTTTATATGTATGAATTGAATGATGTTATGAACATCATTACTACCTCAAGTTTTCTGGATAAAACTACTGGAAATGAGAAAAATGGATCTAGCTTCAAAGGATCCTTGAATGGCTTGAAAGTTCTTGAAGCAGAATCATGACACGAAAACAGTTCAAGTAAGATTTTCACTCGAAATAAGATTGTTATAGTTGTAGAAATTTAATCAAAGTTTGAATATGAATATTACCTTGAATTAGAAAGATAACTTACTCTAAATAACAAAGGTTCATTGAACTTAGATGATTACTTGGAATGGATTAGAAAGCTTGGAAGTAGACTTGCAAACTTGGAAGTATTCTTGATTTTTATGAAACTATACTTATGGAATTTATGAAGAACACTTAGAACTTGAAGATGGAACTTGAGAGAGATCAATTAGATGAAGAAAATTGAAGAATGAAAGTGTTTTTAGGTATTTTTAGTCGTTGGTATATGGATTAGATATAAAGGATATGTAATTTTGTTTTCATGTAAATAAGTCATGAATGATTACTAATATTTTTGTAATTTTATGAGATATTTCATGCTAGTTGCCAAATGATGGTTCCCACATGTATTAGGTGACTTACATGGGCTACTAAGAGCTGATCATTGGAGTGTATATACCAATAATACATACATCTAAAAGCTGTGTATTGTACGAGTACGAATACGGGTGCATACGAGTAGAATTGTTGATGAAACTGAACGAGAATGTAATTGTAAGCATTTTTTTTATGTAGAAGTACTCTGATATGTATCTTGAAGTCTTTCAAAAGTGTAAGAATACATATCGAAACACAACATGTATATACATTCTAATGGAGTCGTTAAGTCTTCGTTAGTCGTTACATGTAAGTGTTGTTTTGAAACCTTTAAGTTAACGATCTCAATTAATGTTGTTAACCCAATGTTTATTATATCAAATGAGATGTTAAATTATTATATCATCATGATATTATGATGTATGAATATCTCTTAATATTATACATACATTAAAATATCGTTACAACGATAATCGTTACATATAAGTCTCGTTTCGTAATTCTTGAGTTAGTAGTCTTGTTTTTACATATGTAGTTCATTGTTAACACACTTAATGATATATTTAAATATCATTTTATCATGTTAAATATAGTGTATCAATATCATAATATGATACATATGTATTTAGTAGACGTTATCATAACGATAATCGTTATATATATATATCATTTCGAGTTTCTTAACTTAGTAAACTCATTTCTTATGTATATCACACATTGTTAATATACTTAGTGAGATACTTACTCATCATAATCTCATGTCAACCATATATATATGTCTATATATACCACAACATGTAGTTTTCACAATTTTGTAACGTTCGTGAATCGCCGGTCAACTTGGGTGATCAATTGTCTATATGAAACTTATTTCATTTAATCAAGTCTCAACAACTTTGATTGCTTAATACGTTGGAAACATTTACTCATGTAAATATCAATCTCAATTAATATATATAAATATGGAAAAGTTAGGGTCACTACACCAATTGAGCGACTCGGTTGGGTGACGTATTAACATTCCAAAATGGTCTAAACATTCTTAAGTATAATAGAATACACGGTTTTCCATATTCGAGAGATGTGATGTGCCTTGATGCTTTCATTAATGATTGGTTTAAAAGATAGTTAGGCCATTAAAAGAGTTCAACCATAAAGAACACCATGGCCAAGTCAAGCTGACTTCCATGAATACATCCGGTTATCCTAACGGTCCAATCCTTTATATGTTTGAACAAACAGTTCCTTAATTAACCAAGAATCCCTCAAGCAAGGTGCAAGAATCCCAATAACATAGATAATAAATACGTTCTATTAGTTGGAAAAGCGATTGAGTTCAAAGCATAATCGGAAAGCATTTTTGACAACATACACAAACCATAATATAATTTCGTCATTATAACTGATTACGTCATAACATACACTAAAGATAAGTACTCGCTAATCATGGCAATGATATCACAAAGCATAATAATGGAAGACATTATATAAAACAAGGTATAGAAGTACCAGTAGATTAAACGAGTTCTGAATACAAAAGTGACAACTTCAAGACTCTAGACCGCTCCTAATACAATCTTCGACGTTATTCTCCGGGTACTAGGTTTCCCGCACGGAGTCGAAGACCTTGAGAGTATGACTAAAATTGTACAAGAGAGAGAAAGAAGTGAATTGAAGTGTGTGTTTGAAATGAATGACAAAGACCCTTTAAATAAACTAGGATTTTACCTACAAACGGTTGGCTGGCCATTTGCAGGGGCCATTTTCCAGGAAAGCCGTTTGTAGGGGCTGTTTACTTGAGCCGTTTGGCAGGCCATTTTTGAGCTAGGCAGGCTGTTTGGCAGGCCGTTTGGCTTGCCTGGTGCCCTGGATCGTAACTTGATTTCTTGTCTTTCACCGTTTTCGCTCTAGAATCATCGTTTTAGCTCCGATTCTCTAGATTATTTTTGCACCGTCTTCGTAATTACTTGTTCTTCAATTTGCCGAAAATGTGAATTTTTAGCCGATATCAAATATCCCACACTTAGACTTTTCTTGTCCTCAAGAAAATTTCTCGTTTTTACTTCAAGAAATCTTTTTGGAGTTTCTTTTCTAATAGCCTAAGCGGTTTGCTTTTTATTATAAGAGCGAAAGATAAGGTGAGTCATATATGTTATGGTTGAAACTATCTCTGCAAGCATGCAAGGAGGTTACATGACTTAGGATAGCTTTCACGGGTCACTCAAATCACTCAAGTGTTTAAGGTTCTCTATAGATCTAAGAAATGAATTTCACTCATAGTCAGTCATGTTGTACTCATCATCATAAGCTTGATAAAGACTCAAATCCTTGCTATTAATGTGAAAACGGTAGTAACCATAGCTTCAGGGTCATTTATCAATGATGGAAAGGAATTTTGGAGTGGTGGTGAAGTTGTTTTGAGGGGTGAGAGAAAGGGTAATGTAGTCTTTATGCAAACTTTTATTTGAATAGATAGGAGTGCTGAAATGTTTGAGAAGCACTTTTGAACTTTTCTTCATTGGATAATCATTTTCGGTCAAGTTCTTCTTCGGCGTTTCTCTTTATAAGTTCTGTTTTTTTTTTTTTTTTTTTTTTTTGGAGATTTCATCTCGAGAAACTTTTTGCTGGTAAACCTTTTCAAGACCTTTGCCATGATACTTGAGAGGTTTATAACATCGGGTTTTCGGAAGGAATCTCATTTTCTGGATTTTTCGAGTAATAGTAAAGATGATGTGAATGTGGTGGTGGAGAAGAAGTAGTAGAAGTGTGAGAGGGTTGTTTTGACAAATGGCTAGCTCATCTAATTATAACCGAATCACATTTCGTTACATGGAAATGTAGATCTAAAGCAAGTTCTGATTCCGAGCACAGACATCGGCACTCTCAATGGAAAATAGTGGAGCATTAAAGATGAATGCTGGTCTTATTTGGGTGCCTCACCATAATCAATTTAGGTCGATAATGCCTTAGTCATGCAATGCACTTTGGAGATTTGGTTCATCCTAACAAAATTTCTACCTTATTTAAGCCTTATTTTTATTTACAAACATTTTAGGTTTTCAAAAGTACTTTTTTGAAAAGGCTTTCTTTCTTAAAAATTTGAAATTTGGCTTAAAAACTTGGAATCTTTGTAATAGGTTATTTTGGTACAACATAAAAAAGAGTATTCCAACATCCCACACTTAAATAAACATTGTCCTCAATGTTCCTAGTGTATCCCACACTTAGGAGTTTTAGTTGAAGATTTGGGATTATTCATTTAGTGTTTATTTGGGTTGGAATTCCACACTTAGTGATAAGCTTAGGATGCGGCATAATTTAAAATTTTGAGCTAGTAACGGGAAGAAAAGGTACCCCCAGTAGACGTGGTTGCTTTTGAAGAGCTGGCTGGCGTTGAAGTTTCGTCCTTTACTTATCGGCTCACTTGTCATTCTTTATTCTTCTACTCTACTTTATTGCACGGGTTGCCTTCCGAGAAGCGCTTTTGTTTAAGGTCATTGGCTCGACCTTAGTGATGCTTTAAAGAGTAGTCATTCCCCTCTGGTAGTTGTGATCTTGGTCTTCTCGAGGGAATGTGAGTCTTGGTGGATAAATTTTGAGAAAGTGTCGGACCAAAAGTGGTAACTGTGACAACCCGGAAATTTCCAATCAAATTTAAAATTTATCTTTATATTATTCCGACACGATAAGCAAAGTTTGTTAAGTTAAATCTCAAGAATTTTAAATTGTGTTCATACATTCATTATAACCTCGACCAAATTCAGACGATTCACGAACCGTTATATATAAATAAATATGTATATATATGTATATATATATTATAACTTGAGAATATTAATAAAGTATTAAACGTATAATACTTTACATGATCGTATTTGTTTCAATATGTTTATCGATGGAATTAGAAGATAATATCAAATTGTTGATTTATCAGATACATTATGATATGATTACGGGTCTATGTTATGAGGTCCACTGCGATTTAAGAAATCTATTCTTTTTGACAACATTCGGAAAATGGTAAAGTGATTTATAAGTAAGAACGTGAAGTGTAAATAACTTAGATGTTGGATATCGACAAGTTAAGTAACTCGACATTTTTCATTAAGATGATTTCATACGTTTATTTAACCTTTGAACTTTATCCCATGCTTCACCAACAAACTGTAATTTAAAAACTTGAAACCTATTATGAATATATATGATTCTACTTTTTTAAAATATCTTATGATATAACGATTTCCATTATTTTAACCTTTAAACAAAATGATTCTTAAAAATATATTTGGTTTTGGAAAACAAAATTATTATATTTTTTTGATTAATTTCAAACGTACAAAAACGTTTTCAGTTCAAAAAGAACTTTATTATTAAAACGTATATAACTTTTGTAAATATCTAGAACCACTTTTGACAACTCATTACTTAACCAGTATGATAAAGATAACGATATTTATATTTTATTTTATTAAATATATATAACGATTTAAATTAATATTATATATATTTATACGCGTATTATACGTACATAGTTTTATACTTTTACTATACTTAAACTTTACATTTACTTTATTTTTACTTTACTTTAACTTTAATAATTCACTTTAATAATTCATACTTTAATAATTCACTTTAATAATTCATACTTTAATAATTCACTTTAATAATTCATACTTTAATAATTCACTTTAATAATTCAAAAATCTATTATAAATAGAATTCAATAGGTTTCATTATTTCATAGAAACTTGAAAATATTTTTCTCTAAACTCTCTCAATCAATTTACATATATATATTTACTCCGTATTATTTCAAGATATTATTAGTATACATAAAATATTACGTCAGAGTGATTTCGAAATTGTTTTTTCGAGTGGGATTGGATTAAGGAAATTATGGGTTATAGCTATGGAGGTGATTGGTATGGTTTATGGGTATGCTCGTAAGGTCAATATAGTGTTTATCATCTCCGTTGCGTCTACGTACCTTTCCTGCAATATTGAATCTCAATATTGATACGTGAGTACTCATAATTTAACTTTTACATACTAATAGTGTATCCCTGACTAGTGCTCGAGTATATAGGATTATGCATGTTTGTACTTTTGATATTGCATTTAGTTAGGTTATGTTCAATCCTGAATTAGTTATATATGCGACTGAGATAAGGTATAAGATATGCATGTCGTTGGAAAGCTAGCGAAAAATTAAGAACTTTTCATTTAGATATCGAATGATTTCGATGAACGGATTTGAAGTTATAGTCCATCGAATTTTTGTATTATTATTAAAAATGATTATTATTATCGTCGTTATTATCGTCGTTCTAGTTTTATCTTATTATTATTATTATTATTATTATTATCTTTATCAATAAATGGATTTATCATTAAAAATTGATATTTTTTTTATTATTACTATCGTTATTATCGTTAAAGTTATAATTAGTATTATTATTATTAACCAATTATTATTATTATTATTATTATTATTATTATTATTATTATTATTATTATTATTATTATTATTATTATTATTATTATTATTATTATTATTATTATTATTATTATTATTATTATTATTATTATTGGTATTATTATTATTATTATCATTATCATTATTAATATATATATCATTATTTAAAAATGGTTATTGTTATTGTTATTATTATTATTACTATATTATCATTAAGATAATTATTAGTATTATCGTTAATAATGTTATAGTAACTATCATTAATAATATTAGTGTAATTAAAACAAATATTTGTAACACCTAATTATTTTGATTACTATTATTATCATTATTACGAACACGATATAAAAGATGATTAAAAGCTATTAAACGAAACGATTAGGAAATAATGGGTAAGAGTATCATGATGAAATTAAAATATTATAAGATATTGATTTAGATAAAATTATCGTTCTTATTATTTTTATCATTACTATTATTATTAAAATTATCGTTAGTATTAAAACTAACATTTTAACAAAAATTATCATTTTAATAGAAATGTCATTGTTACTATAAAATATCATTATTATTATTATTTTAAATAGAATTATTATTTTAAAGTTAATATTAAAAATTATCGTAAATATTAAAGTTATCATAATTAGAATTATCGTTTTATCATAATGTCATCTTAGTAATTATAAATATTGATATTTTTATAATAATTATTATTATTACAAAATAATACAACTTTTACTTACTATCATTATAGATATTATTTTATCAAATGAATATTTGATACAAACATATTTTACTACGTGTAATAACTTACTTTAATAATACGTATCATATTATCTTTATAATATTAAATGAACCCTATAAATTTAATTACTTAAAATATATAAAAGTATATTTTATTATATAAATATAATATAAAATTTTATTTATTAATAAATAAATTATATTATTTACTCTAATAAATCTTTTAAAAAATATTTAAAAATATAAAACGACGATATTTAAACTATATATTAATCATGTATAAATTTTTGGAAATTATTTTGAGTCAAATTTACTTTTGTTGACTTTTGCATATTAGTCTCGAGCATTAAGATTGTGGTACACTATGACTTGACCTAATTTGTTAGACAAATATTGACCAACACATAAATATATATAATTAATTTAGGTTCGTGAATCCGAGGCCAACCTTGCACTTGTTCAATGACGTTATATGTATTTTTACTACGAAATACAGTATGGTGAGTTTCATTTGCCTTTTTACCCTTTATATTTTTGGGACTGAGAATACATGCGCTTTTATAAATGTTTGACGAAATAGACACAAGTAATTAAAACTACATTCTATGGTTGAATTATCGAAATTGAATATGCCCCTTTTTTTAAAGTCTGGTAATCTAAGAATTAGGGAACAGACACCCTAATTGACGCGAATCCTAAAGATAGATCTATTGGGCCTAACAAACCCCATCCAAAGTACCGGATGCTTTAGTACTTCGAAATTATATCATGTTCGAAGGAGGATCCCGGAATGATAGGGGATATTCTTATATGTATCTAGTTAATGTCGGTTACCAGGTGTTCACCATATGAATGATTATTTTTTGTCTCTATGCATGGGACGTATATTTATGAGTACTGGAAATGAAATTCTTGTGGTCTATTAAAATGATGGAAATAAATGTATATGATAAACTAATGAACTCACCAACCTTTTGGTTGACACTTTAAAGCATGTTTATTCTCAGGTGTTAAAGAAATCTTCCGCTGTGCATTTGCTCATTTTAAAGATATTACTTGGAGTCTTTCATAGCATATTTCGAAGAACGTTGCATTCGAGTCATTGAGTTCATCAAAGATTATTATTAAATCAATTTATAGTTGGATAGTGGATATTATGAAATGGTATGCATGCCTGTCAATTTTTGATGTAAAGAAAGATTGTCTTTTAAAAACGAATGCAATGTTTGTAAAATGTATCATATAGAGGTCAAATACCTCGCAATGTAATCAACTATTGTGAATCATTTATAATATATATGAACGGGTCCTTTCAGTTGGTATCAGAGCGGTGGTCTTAGCGAACCAGGTCTGCATTAGTGTGTCTAACTGATAAGTCGTTAGGATGCATTAGTGAGTCTGGACTTCGACCGTGTCTGCATGTCAAAAGTTTTGCTTATCATTTCTAGTCGGAAATCATCTGCTTATCATCCATAGGAAATTACCTGCTTATCATTATTAGTCTAGACACGTCTTGCTACATTAATTGCATGAGTAGTGTATAGACAAACTTCATATCTTAGCGTATCTGCTAAATCATATCTTATCGTATCTGTTACTTTAAACTTTACCTGACATACCCCGCAAATTCCTCCGTAATCTATGAAATCTTTTGATCTCTATATATAGATATCCTATGTAAATAGAATACCACCCGATAGCCGAAAAAACATTTTTATATCGAAAATCCTTTATCCAATCGTACGAAATGGAATTTGTCATCAGTTCAAGTCACTCGGATTCCAAAATGGAATCTCACTCAAGCTCCGAAAGCAGTGTGACCGAAATGGATTAACCAGTCAGTCATCACCTATTCTGGATGAATTGGGGATGGGTTCGTAGCCTCCTCAATCATTGGAAACAAGAAGAAGGCGATCCTTTCCATCCACCACATTGCATTCTTGGCGAAGAACCTGAAGCACTTACCGGCGAATCTGTTCGAGACACCATTTTCTCTCTCATTTCCAGGGTATCTCATCACGATTATATACTACATCAAATTCTAGATTTTATTTATCCGCTCGTTCCGACCGACAATCATCCTGGAATAATAGAAGAAGTCAACGAACTTCGCGCTCGGGTAGTGGCTTTGGAGAATATGGTGCAGAGATTACAAACACCAGCAGCAGCACCAGCAGCATAACCAGTACCACCATCATCAACGCCAACAGTACCATTACCACCTCCAACCACAACCGCGTTGTAAACCTCAACTTCACAATCTGTCCCACGAGCATCAACGTCATACGCACCATAGATACCAAGGAGTACCAACAACAATAACTGACGAAGTATTAATTCATAACTTCATTGGAGAAACATTCCGCGGCGATTATATAATCTCTAAAGTCTTAGAGATTATCTAATCTAGCCCTAACCATAAATCAGTTAAGCGAACCAAAATGATAGAAGGAAGAGTAGAAACCCTGACAAAAATGGTGTGTGATTAACAAGTTAAACTTGTTTTACCAACAGCATCAACAGTACCGTCAACGTCACCAGCATCATCAGTACAGTCAACATCAGAATCAACAACACCTATAACATCACAAACTCCGTCAGTTCAAGAATCACTGTGGACATCATTACGAATCAATAACGTGTATATTGTATCAACAAGTTATGAAGAATTAACTCATTCCCTCTGAAGAAATTATATATATATTATATATATATATATATATTTTTTTTTTGAAATAAAAAATAATCTTTCCGTGCTAAGCTATTGTGTGTGAATCTTAACTACTCAGTTAATTCATATTACAAATATGCAATAATGTACGTCCCTCACCCGCGACTTAACCATCGTTAACTACAATCTCTGTCTGAATTCAACAAATTCCAATTCCTAATAAATCAAGTATATATTTGATTTTACACTTCATTATTGATGTAACCAAAACTTTTCAGATAACATCATTCGTACTTTGCGAAGTTCACAAGAATTTAACGAAAACCAACATCACATCTCAACAAATAACGAAGTATTGATTCATAATTTCAATATTATTGAAGAAATACTTATGTAACCTCTAAACCTTCAAGGAATTATTCAATTCTAGTTCCAACCGTAAATCAAATGAGTTTAATTTAGTATTAACTCATTAAAATCTATGTTACATCTGAGGAGAATATACACATATATATTTTCATAAAGACTGTAATAAAATTCTTATGTACAAAATATTAATTTTGAAAATTTTTTTAACGGGTAGGTAATACCCGAGAGATATATATAAATTCACAATTAATATGTTACATTCTTCGAATAAGATTAAGCAAATTATCAATTATACTACCTACTTTTACAATAATATACATTCTTTCATAGAAATCAAAACAACCATACTCATTCAAACCCAATTACGTATTCTGATTTTAAAATCTCAGAATTCAATTCGAGATATAACCGGTACCATTACTTTTAGATTCCTACATCTTTCAAAGCTATACTCTGACTTCAAAAGTGTGTTAGAACATCAAATGTATACAAACGATTACAATCTATGTTCAAACCCTTCGAAAATCTCTGAAGACACTTCAAATAATGAGCAATCGAGATGATGATCCAACAACATATTACCCACAGTTATGTACTTAAAAAGCTCTCAAAACCAAAGTCATAATTCAACACATATCTGTGTCAGATCTTTTGGCATTTATTAGCAAAAATAACCTTGCAATTCCTTTGCAAAGTAGCAAATTATATCACAGCTCCAGCAAGACAACTTCGATTTTTTCATTCGGAGTAGCCTTATCATAATTTTGATATATGTGATTACCCTTTTGTTACCGGAGAACCTTTCATATTCCACCACATTAGCAATAAACTTACCAACAACTTCACTGATCTTGGGCATTCTGAAGAATCTTTATATTTATCGAAACCTCATCATTTACTCATCTGCCTCTTGTAACGAGAATTGTCATACGAATCATTGGGAGTTAGCAATCAGTATTTTGAAATCTCACAGCATGTTGACACCAACAGTTATACATAACGTCTATTTCCAAGGCTTACATACTTCGAATGTGAAGTTTCTGAAAAACACTCTGAACCGTGAACTAGTTCTCGAAATGCTGATGAAGCAACAAAAACTGTAAACGACCTTAGCAGTAAAAAGTTTGATGATAAAGATTAGTGTATTAACAAAGCTCAGAAATAGAGAAGTTTTGGAACTGGAAAACGGATTGAGCAAAGTATGAAGGAGGCTGTGGACAAATCACAAAGACTGAACCTGCATTCAAAGAATCTAAATGATTCAGTGTCTGCTGAAGTCATTAACGAATACCTTGCTCCTAACACTAAACCCTTACATACAATATTCTTCATCATACTCTGATATTAGAAATTCTAAGATATCATCGTATCTTTCATTATAAATATCCTCCATATTTCTGAAGATATTTCCATAACTATTCTTATCTGGAATCATTTATCTCTTTGCGCTATCTGTATTACATCAAAAAGGAAACTGTTTAGTTCCTATACTCTGTAAACCTTTGAGTTTAAAATATGAATGTTTTTGAAGTAGTGTTGGAAACTGAAGCATGAGTTAGTATAATATAATGACACTTGATCAACGTGATTATATTACAGTAATTCATGCTGAGTTTCTAAATGGAACGTGATGATTCACAGATCATAACATCATCATGTGCCATGTTATACGACTCTTGTATTCTATTTAACCTCTAAAATATCAAGAAAATATTTCTTGATGATTCGGCCTTTTCCAAGGTATTCTAGTAATTTGACAAGTCAAGATCGTGCCATCACAATTTCATTCCTAGAACATTAACAATGTTCATTCCGAAAATCATATTTGTGAATTCTGGACCATTACAAGCGGTGCTGAATCGCAAGAAGAAGAAACGAAAGGACAAAACTCCGAAATAGAAATTGGGGTATAAATTGCAGCAAATAAAAGAGAGCATTAACTGTGGATGACAATGATTATAGAAGATAGAAACATAGACTTTGAAATATAAGGGAAGATATAAAGCCCAACGACAAACCAAAAATTATAAACCATATATATCGATGCATATAGCAATATAAAGACACGTGAGAACTAGAAACACTATAAACCCAAGAGTATAGTAGAAGTAAATAGATTCTTCCGGCGGTAGATGAAAAAAAAAGAATGACCGATATGAAAGTTATAAGTATATCGAGAATCAGAACTGGATGGAGCATATTGATGAATACTTTAAAATATGATTTGAGGGGGAAAGAATAGAAGGTGATGAATCATGACTAGAAACTTAGAAATCAACAGATTTAACTCACACAATGACGGAATAAGTGAATCAAACCCTCTAGTGAATAGGTTAAGCTTTTTGTGATTAATTTAGTCATACCACAACTAAATCAAGTGTGATTAGATCAACACCTAGAGCTATTATTCACCACCTGGGTGATTTGGGTTGAGAGAGAATCGGAGGAGCTCACCAGATCTGAGTGTGTGTAACAAATGAGAGGCTTAACCTAAAAATGAAGAACATAAGACTTTATATACCCCTGCTGTTGACTCACCCGTACGATTCATCCATCACACATACGAGTTGGCTTCATCAGCCGTACGGGTGATCACTCACTCGTGTCTTCTCATTTAGGTTGTAATTGTGACTTAGCTCAGCATCAACCGTGCGTATGAGCCTGTCAGCTGTACAAGTGAGGCTTCACTCGGACGTCTGACTAAGTCTAACATAGTCAAACATCCACATCTCGTTCCTGCAGTTGCTGTAACCACATACAAACACGGATAGGGTAATAACGAATGATCATGGTGGCCTGTAAACTGTTGTACCTGCAATGGACGTGGGTAGATGTCTAGGGACTTGCATAAAATGCATCAACAGAAGGTGTGAGTTGTAAGAAAAGGAAGGAGGTGAATTTATAAGAAAATCTCTGACAGAACAATTAAAATGGACGATCGCATTTAAAGCGGATCCTAATTCCTTTTGTTACTAGAGAATCAAATCTTATTACAAAGATTTTCTTCAAATACCTTGAAATCTGGAAATCAATCATATCTACGTCAAATGATAAGATGAATATACACTTACTCATTTCACTCTTCTATGTTAGCTTCATTCGTACTCTTCATATAAATGGATTGTTTATCCAAATTATTCGTTGATGATAAAACTCTAATTTTCAGCCTGTATGTATCATGAAAACATACTTATTATCATTCACGACCTTTCCACTCAAATTTCGGGACGAAATTTCTTTAACGGGTAGGTACTGTGACAATCCGGAAATTTCCAATCAAATTTAAATATATCTTTATATTATTCCGACATGATAAGCAAAGTTTGTTAAGTTAAATCTCAAGAATTTTAAATTGTGTTCATACATTCATTATAACCTCGACCAAATTCAGACGATTTACGAACCGTTATATATAAATAAATATGTATATATATGTATATATATATATATATATATATTATAACTTGAGAATATTAATAAAGTATTAAACGTATAATACTTTACATGATCGTATTTGTTTCAATATGTTTATCGATGGAATTAGAAGATAATATCAAATTGTTGATTTATCAGATACATTATGATATGATTACGGGTCTATGTTATGAGGTCCACTGTGATTTAAGAAATCTATTCTTTTTGACAACATTCGGAAAATGGTAAAGTGATTTATAAGTAAGAACGTGAAGTGTAAATAACTTAGATGTTGGATATCGACAAGTTAAGTAAATCGACATTTTTCATTAAGATGATTTCATACGTTTATTTAACCTTTGAACTTTATCCCATGCTTCACCAACAAACTGTAATTTAAAAACTTGAAACCTATTATGAATATATATGATTCTACTTTTTTAAAACATTTTATGATATAACGATTTCCATTATTTTAACCTTTAAACAAAATGGTTCTTAAAAATATATTTGGTTTTGGAAAACAAAATTATTATATTTATTTGATTTAGTTTCAAACGTACAAAAACGTTTTCAGTTCAAAAAGAACTTTATTATTAAAACGTATATAACTTTTATAAATATCTAGAACCACTTTTGACAACTCATTACTTAATCAGTATGATAAAGATAACGATAGTTTTACTATAGTTTTATACTTTTACTATACTTAAACTTTACCTTTACTTTATTTTTACTTTACTTTAACTTTAATAATTCACTTTAATAATTCATACTTTAATAATTCATACTTTAATAATTCACTTTAATAATTCAAAAATCTATTATAAATAGAATTCAATAGGTTTCATTATTTCATAGAAACTTGAAAATATTTTTCTCTAAACTCTCTCAATCAATTTACATATATATATTTACTCCATATTATTTCAAGATATTATTAGTATACATAAAATATTACGTCAGAGTGCTGTCCGAGTGATTTTGAAATTGTTTTTTCGAGTGGGATTGGATTAAGGAAATTATGGGTTATAGCTATAGAGGTGATTGGTATGGTTCATGGGTATGCTCGTGAGGTCAATATAGTGTTTATCATCTCCGTTGCATCTACGTACCTTTCCTGCAATATTGAATCTCAATATTGATACGTGAGTACTCATAATTTAACTTTTACATACTAATAGTGTATCCCTGACTAGTGCTCGAGTATATAGGATTATGCATGTTTGTACTTTTGATATTGCCTTTAGTTAGGTTATGTTGAATCCTGAATTAGTTATATATGCGACTGAGATAAGGTATAAGATATGCATGTCATTGGAAAGCTAGCGAAAAATTAAGAACTTTTCATTTAGATATCGAATGATTTCGATGAACGGATTTGAAGTTATAGTCCATCGAATTTTTGTATTATTATTAAAAATGATTATTATTATCGTCGTTATTATCGTCGTTCTAGTTTTATCTTATTATTATTATTATTATTATTATTATTATTATTATTATTATTATTATTATTATTATTATTATTATTATTATTATTATTATTATCTTTATCAATAAATGGATTTATCATTAAAAATTGTTATTTTTTTTATTATTACTATCGTTATTATCGTTAAAGTTATAATTAGTATTATTATTATTATTATCCAATTATTATTATTATTATTATTATTATTATTATTATTATTATTATTATTATTATTATTATTATTATTATTATTATTGGTATTATTATTATTATTATCATTATTAATATATATATCATTATTTAAAAATGGTTATTGTTATTGTTATTATTATTATTATTACTATATTATCATTAAGATAATTATTAGTATTATCGTTAATAATGTTATAGTAACTATCATTATTAATATTAGTGTAATTAAAACAAATATTTGTAACACCTAATTATTTTGATTACTATTATTATCATTATTACGAACACGATATAAAAGACGATTAAAAGCTATTAAACGAAACGATTAGGAAATAATGGGTAGGAGTATCATGATGAAATTAAAATATTATAAGATATTGATTTAGATAAAATTATCGTTCTTATTATTTTTATCATTACTATTATTATTAAAATTATCGTTAGTATTAAAACTATCATTTTAACAAAAATTATCATTTTAATAGAAATGTCATTGTTACTATAAAATATCATTATAATTATTATTTTAAATAGAATTATTATTTTAAAGATAATATTAAAAATTATCGTAAATATTAAAGTTATCATAATTAGAATTATCGTTTTATCATAATGTCGTCTTAGTAATTATAAATATTGATATTTTTATAATAATTATTATTATTACAAAATAATACAACTTTTACTTACTATCATTATAGATATTATTTTATCAAATGAATATTTGATACAAACATATTTTACTACGTGTAATAACTTACTTTAATAATACGTATCATATTATCTTTATAATATTAAATGAACCCTATAAATTTTATTACTTAAAATATATAAAAGTATATTTTATTATATAAATATAATATAAAATTTTATTTATTAATAAATAAATTATATTATTTACTCTAATAAATCTTTTAAAAAATATTTAAAAATATAAAACGACGATATTTAAACTATATATTAATCATGTATAAATTTTTAGAAATTATTTTGAGTCAAATTTACTTTTGTTGACTTTTGCATATTAGTCTCGAGCATTAGGATTGTGATACACTATGACTTGACCTAATTTGTTAGACAAATATTGACCAACACATAAATATATATAATTAATTTAGGTTTGTGAATCCGAGGCCAACCTTGCACTTGTTCAATGACGTTATATGTATTTTTACTACGAAATACAGTATGGTGAGTTTCATTTGCCTTTTTACCCTTTATATTTTTGGGACTGAGAATACATGCGCTTTTATAAATGTTTGACGAAATAGACACAAGTAATTGAAACTACATTGTATGGTTGAATTATCGAAATTGAATATGCCCCTTTTTATTAAAGTCTGGTAATCTAAGAATTAGGGAACAGACACCCTAATTGACGCGAATCCTAAAGATAGATCTATTGGGCCTAACAAACCCCATCCAAAGTACCGGATGCTTTAGTACTTCGAAATTATATCATGTCCGAAGGAGGATCCAGGAATGATAGGGGATATTCTTATATGTATCTAGTTAATGTCGGTTACCAGGTGTTCACCATATGAATGATTATTTTTTGTCTCTATGTATGGGACGTATATTTATGAGTACTGGAAATGAAATTCTTGTGGTCTATTAAAATGATGGAAATAAATGATTATGATAAACTAATGAACTCACCAACCTTTTGGTTGACACTTTAAAGCATGTTTATTCTCAGGTGTTAAAGAAATCTTCCGCTGTGCATTTGCTCATTTTAAAGATATTACTTGGAGTCTTTCATAGCATATTTCGAAGAACGTTGCATTCGAGTCATTGAGTTCATCAAAGATTATTATTAAATCAATTTATAGTTGGATAGTAGATATTATGAAATGGTATGCATGCCTGTCAATTTTTGATGTAAAGAAAGATTGTCTTTTAAAAACGAATGCAATGTTTGTAAAATGTATCATATAGAGGTCAAATACCTCACATTGTAATCAACTATTGTGAATTGTTTATAATATATATGAACGGGTCCTTTCAGTAACACATCCGGTACTTCTCTTGAAGATCTTCTAAAAGAAAGATAATGCGCGGTTTTGGCTCGTGACAAATCTTGAAGTCCGATAAGAATATATTCCACTGCTCTGCTGATTAATCCATGAATGTCGATCATTGAGGCAGTGCTGGTGGTGATTATCTCTCTGATAGGATGCTCATTTCAGAGATCTTCAAATAGTGTCAGAAATTGTATCTTTAATATCTCGAAATCTTCTGATCGGTGGTCTCCACAGTAGGAGTCCATAGCTTTGCACAAAGTAGCCAAAAGGCGAAGCTGAAAAAAAGTGAATAGAAGCCCTGACCCAAGCATTAATGTCACCGTCTTTGAGTATATCTCCCTACATCCGGTTCTGAATGTGAAACTAGGATCCATGGATTCTTGGAAGATACGTGCTATTTGATTCGTAACGTAGGTGGCAATGTTGACTCGGTCTGGTTCAAGATGAGAGAACAGATTGTTGCGCCTTACTTCCTCTGTGACTGCATCTCGTAACTCTTTGATAATCAGATCAACGTGGTGATCAATTGTTACGTAAATCACTAGCCTATCTGGTGTGCTTTCGAAATTATCTCTTTCCAAGAGAGCGTAAAAGCTGTGAATATCTTCGATCATTTGTAAATCAGAGTGATAAGTCGGGCGTCCGGTGGAATGATCCATATGCTTCCGAATGAGAGTCAATAGTGCTCGTCGATTTGCTGAGAATGGAAGTGCAGATCCAGCTAAGGCATTGTAGACCTTAGAGTAAATGATCTTCTGGTCTCGACAAAATCTCGTCTCAAAAATAGTGCGAACTACTGAATTGTGCTCTCGTTGCCTTTTTTCGCTGTAGATATGATCGTGAAGGGTACTGATAAAGTCTTGAATGCGTTCTTCTAGGATTTTAGCATTATTGTCTTCTCTCTGGAGATAAAGGTTGTATTCGTCCTTGATAGCCGTGATTCTTTTGGTTAACCGTAGCGTGTAATCAATTGTTGATTTATGGATCGCTTCGAGAATCTCTTCAAATTCATCGGTGTCATTGATGAAGGTTATCATGTCGACGTGAGTGGATATGATCGGAATCCGATCTGAAGAAGAGTCCGGCTCCTCCTGATCTGGTTTGGAGGGAGAATATGAGTTATCCAGAATGTCTTCATGTTGCTCTTCCTCGTTAACATTGGTAGAATAATCGTCTGAAGATTCGTCTGATGAACGGGTTTCTTTAGTATTCTGGTTCTTCACTTTGACACTTTCGGGATCAATTTCTATGTCCTTAACTTCAACCTTATCGGTCTTCTTTTTGAAGCGAATGATTAAACTGTGATCTTTAGTCTCAAGCCTCATTAATTCCTCATGACGCTCTGGGCTTGGAGATGGTATTATTGTAGTTTCTTTTACGTCTTCCATTTCCTCTTCCTCCTCAGTTTCCTCCTCTTCCTCTATTTCTTCGCTTGGATCCTCTTCTTCTATTTCTAGATCGTCTACAGGCTGTGAATCAACACCTATCTCGATATCATCGGCTGGTGGTGTAGACTCATCATCGGAAGTGATCCGTCTGGTGGAAATAGCAAACATCTCTGCCTATCCAGAACGATCGGTTGGTCGGTCAATTTTGAAGGTAACGCTCTCCCCATGTGATCGTAAGATCAAGGTTTGATTGTACACATCAATGACAGTCCTAGCCGTATTTATGAAAGGTCTTCCTAATACTACTGGTGTGTGTAGGTCTTCCTTAATATCCATTACTACGAAATCCGTAGGATACAAGAATTTGTCGACTTTTCAAGACGTTCTCAACTATGCCCTTAGGATATCGAATTGTATGATCGGCAAGTTGGATTGTCATTTTAGTTGGTGACAAGTCTCATAACTCTAATCTCTTGTAGAGAGAGTAGGGGATTAGGTTGATACTTGCTCCTAAATCTGTTAACGCATGAATGGTTCCAGATTGGTAGATTGAACACGGGAAAATGAATCGGTCTGTATCTCCTAGCATCTGCGGTAGAGAGTTTTTGAGAACTGCTGAGCAGTCTTCACTCAGCGAAATTTTGTTAGAATCTGATATCTTTTACTTTGTAGAGAGAAGCCTTAGGATATATCTGTTTTGATTAGGAACTTTGGACACGGTGTCTAGGAATCTTTCATCAGGTTTGAATGAATCATGCTTGGATGGTTCCTCCTGTAACCTTCCAGGGTAGGGTACACGAACTGGAGTTACGGTGGACAACTGCTAAGTATATGTCGATTTGTTCTTGATTCTAGCTGACCTTCTCCGTGGTTCTTCTCCTGGGATTACTGAGTCCATTTGCTTAGCTTCCTCTATGTGGGGATTTTAGATAGTATTACTAGTTAACCTTCCATGTGGTCAGGTTTCAAGGCATTGTGATAACTATCCGAGCTGCGTTTCTAGACCTTTGAGCAGAGCCAATTGATTTCTCATTAGTATCTCCGTCTAGTCTTGTCTAGATGCAGTTCTCTGATTTAGCTGTTGCTGTCCTTGAATGAACTGTGTCAACTGATCATCGGTTCCGAGAGTAGGGTTGATTACTTTTGTAATTTGGGTGGTTGGGGAATTTTCCTCAGCTGGTGGACCAGCGAGTGGAAGTGGTTGATCGTAGGTCAATTGAGATTGTTGGGGTGGATAAGGTGGGTAACGATAGTGAAAAGGTTGATTGTTTCTTTGGAATTGGTTAACCCTAGGTTTTTGATTGAATCCGGGATTTGATTGGTGAGTTGGGTATTGAACATAACAGACTGAACCGTCAGGGTTTTCGTACTCAACTTGATATTCTTCAATGGGTTGCGGGTTGGTACAATTAACACAGGCCTGGACCTGGTTAACTTGCGGCGGCTGCGTCTTCAATTCTCCGAGTTGTTTGGCAAGAGACTGCGTCTTGTTTGTGAGAGATTTGATGGCCTCTGTTTGATTATTAAGTGCGAAGAGTGGTGCAGATGATGAAGTTGTTTCACCACTGTTCCAGTCATGATGATGCATTGTCATATTCTCGAGCAACTCCCATGCTTTGTCTGTGGTTTGGTTCATCAGGTTTCCTTGAGCGGCAGCATCAATCGTCATCTATGATTTACAGTAAGACCATTGTAGAAGGTGCAGATTTGGGCTGACCGTTCTAACTGGTGATTAGGGCATTTCTTCAGCAGGGTTTTGAATCGCTCCAATGCAGTGTAAAGAGATTCATCATAACTTCATTTGAAGTTAATGATGTCATTCTTAAGTTAGGTTTGTTTAGAAGGAGGGAAATATTTGGTTAGGAATTTAGTGGCCATCTCCGTCCAAGACGTGATGGAATCTTTTTCCAGTCCTTCAAACCATGTCTGTGCATGATAAGTGAGAGAATAGGGGAACAAGTATATTTGGACTATATCTTGTCCTATACATGGCTACTTGTAGGAATTCGAAAGAGATATGAATTTATCAAGGTGAGAATTTGGATCGTCATTCGGTAATCCATGGAATTGGCAGCCATTTTGGATGAGCTGTATAATGTGATGTTTTAACTCGAACGAGTGTCCTTGAATATCTAGAAATCTGATCGGTCCTCCTCGACCTTCAATCGAGGGTTTAGTGTTTTCTGCTAAAGTAACGCGTAACGCCATTTATTTTATGATTCGTGCTTCCTTACGTGCTTTAGAGATTATGGCGTCTAAATCAGGTACGAATAACAACGGCCCTAGTCTAGATCGAGTTTGGGTCATACACTGGGTATGCCTCTTTTTGTTGTTTTAAATTTTAGGCAGATAAACTAGGTTTCTAATTTAGTCTAAGGCAATCTAAGATTAATCTAAAGTAATCTAAGGTAATCTATGGTAATCTTAATCTGAAGTAATCTAAGGTATTCTAAGCTAAAGTATTCTAGTTATCCTAATTATAGATATGCTTTTGGTTCTTGCTACTGATTCCCTGGTATTTTCGATAACAGAGCTTCGCACAAACTATTCAACAAACCAAGTAGCCAGGCCGACTACGGAGAGGCAGGATCCTTTTGGTTCCAATATAATTGGAGACTGTTAGGAAAATCCATCAACCAAGTCTGTGTATAATTATCTTTCTTAGACACCACTTATATGCTTGTGAATGAGTTTGATAGAGAGCAGTATTGTCTGATACCAATTCCCCGGAACTAGTCTCCCTCTTGATATGGCCAAAACAGACGGTTTTGTTTCGTGCGATGTCGTTAGGTCGCAACGCGTCAGAGTCAGCCACCGAGAGGGAGGGTACTTGTTCTAAATTTATATTTAGCGGGTCCTAAATCGTACTACTCCTTATTATGAGTAAGGGAAGTATGACTAGAGTCGTATTTTTGAGATATCAGTAGAATCGAACCTATATCTAAGACTTAAGATAATTCTAAGGTGCAGGATTAGTGGTTGATTACCTAATTTTGGGTTTTCTAGATAAAGTAAAGTAAAGTAAATACGATAAAATTTGTAATTTAGATAAGGCTAAAACAAGTGCATGCTATGATTTCATCAGCTACTTTGCCGGTATTATGGAGTGCTGTCTCATGGATAGGCAATGACCTTGTATTTACTACACTAGTCCGAAACGCCCCTGTCATAAGACATGTCACAGGGTAATGCGATAGGCTTGAAGATTCTGAATAGACAGCAACGTCCCTTACCCCTGATGCCCGTGCAGTCTGACTGCAGGCATACACGTTCAGACAGCTCATCCAATTGAGCAACCCGGTTGGGTGACATATTAACATTCCAAAATGGTCAAATCTTTCTTAAGTATAATAAAATACATGGTTTTCCATATCCGAGAGACGTGATGTGCCTCGATGCTTTCGTTAATGATTGGTTTTAAAGATAGTTAGGTCCTTAAGAGAGTTCAACCATAAAGAACACCATGGCCAAGTCAAGCTGACTTCCATGAATACGTTCGGTTATCCTAACGTCCATTCCTTTATGTGTTCGGACAAAAAATTCCTTAATTAACCAAGAATCCCTTAAGCGGGGTGCAATGCTTGAGACCACGTTATGGTGAAGTGTACTAGTCAACACTAACCGTGTTTCATGGCCTTACTTAGCAGATATAACGACCCTCATTTTTTTCTTTCCATCTATATAATGCCCGAACAAAAGATTTAAGTAAAATGAATAAACTCTAAGTATTAATAAAAGGTCGTTATATACATACGAAATTAAGGAACGTTAAACGAATAATGAATTTTATTCAACAACGTACGCGTAAGAATTTTTATAAAAAAATTATGTCATAACATGAATACATATAAAATACTTATATTATTTTTTTTAGTTAATATATTATACAATTAACTATATAATAAATACAAGTATATATAAATGTAGTAACATATATAAAACTAATAAAATTATAAAGTAATAATTTATTTAAAAAAAAACACATTTAGTATTTATAATTCCATAAATACCGAATATATATTTATATTTATCAAAATTCGTATTTAATAATTAAATAAAAATAGAAATTAAGTTAGTTAACATTATTAGAACTATGAAATATATATATATTCTGTTTTTATAAAAAAAAATATATAAACACCCATCAAGGGCTTCGGCCGTTTGTAAAAAAAAAAGTATTTTTTTTATATATAAACTAGATCTAGATCCACTTTTATTTATTTTATTCCTACTTTTAATTTTACTTTTATTTATTTATATTTTGAAATGATAGCATGACTGGCCATAAATACTTTTAATTTTTTTTTCAAGACACTAGTTATTTTTTTATATAAACTTTTGTATTTTTTATTTTCTCTTTACTAAAAATTTTAACTATAAATACCATAGCCTAGTTCACAAATTTTTTACACTAAAAACTTGAAGAATTCTCTCTCAAATCTCTGGAAATTTTTTTTGTAAGTTCTCTATATTTTTTTTTTTATAATTTTATTTCAGTTTTTATTATGTTTTTATGTTAGCCGATTGTTAAATACAAATTAAATTCAAGTTAATTATAAATAAATAAAATAAATACATGATAATTAGTATAAAGTATCATAATGGTTATAAAAATTATTTTTATGATTTATATATTCAGAAATTATATTAATTTATATTTAAAAATGAATTATTAAATTATCGGTAAATACATGTAAATGCATAATAAATATTAAACAAATTTATATAACTGATCTAATAATTTTCGAGTGTCACACATGATATAAAAACATTTCTGGAACTGAATGTTTGGTTTATTTATCATTTTATATATTTATTTTCTATTTATCATTGTTTCGGTAATTATATGTAAATACATTTAAATAGAGATAAAAGGTTTTTAAATAATGAGAACTATATGTAGTGAAGGAAAACAGTTGGAAAACAATTAAAAATGATGGAAAAATTATTTTTAGAATTAATAACTATTTATTTATATTTAATTCCGATTATATACATAAAACAAAACAAAATTTGAAATAAATAGTTAAGTCAGTAATATAAGTATACAAATAATTTTCCTGAGATTGTAATACTTGAACAAACAAGCGAAAAATTATAAAAGTTGAATTTCAAAGTGGAATTATATTTTTTTATTATTTAATATAGGAAATAATGCAAATTTCGATTTAAATATTTAAATCTGTAAAATATATATATAAATAATTTTCTTGAGTTTAGTACACTTATGGAAGGTCACGAAAAATATAAAATATTTTATTTGAGTTAAATTGGTATTTTATACATAATTAACTATGAATTATTGTAAACCGAGTGGAAAATTTGAAATAAATACTTAAACATCATAACAATGAATTATAAAATTTTCCTATGTTTATATTGATCAGTAGATCCTAAGAAAAATATTAGATGTGATTTAAAACATGTTTCTCTATTTAATTCTATTTAGCTATTAAAACAATAATAGCAAATAATAATTAATGCATAAAAACTAGTATTAATGTATAGAAAATTTTTATAAAGTTTTAAACATGTTACATTCTAATAAGAAGTCAATAAAATATTAGTGAGCATTATTAGACAATTATTAATGCTTATATTGATCTAAAACTTAAATTTAAACTATATATATATGTATCCTTACATGTATAATAAATATAAGATATAAATTAAAATACTAAACCCTAAACCTTTAATACTACCTTTAATTACTACTACACTAATTAACCTACTTATCTAATACTACTATTATTACTTATAAGTATAACTTAAACTTTAAACCTAAAACGTATTGGAAGGGTATATTAGACGGGTATAGATCTTGATCTTTCTCGGAGGAGTGGACGCTCGAAAGTCTAGGCGGAGAGTTTGGGCTTCCGATTTAAAGGGTCCTGTGGCTCAGAATCCTATGACCTGAAAAGGCCATTCGAATTGAAAGTGTTAGATTGGAAGTTCGTCTAATATGAAAAGCCTTTCTAAAACGAGAAACCTTCTTTAATAAGAAACTTACTAAACATGGAAACTTAGTAAAGGAAACTACACTTAAACATTCATAAAATTATCTTAACAAAGGGCAAAACATCTAAACTATTCTCAACTTATTCTTAGGTTGACTTCTCTGTGCTTCAATCATCCATACTTTCTCTTTAAGGAATACTTTCACTCACCGAATTACTAAGGTGACTTTCATAGCCCCAATCTTATTGCTATAGCACTTTTTATACTTACTGGGGTGAGACACATGCTGCTTTTATACTTTAAACAACTTAGACACAAGTACGAACTTAAACTGTGCTATGACTAGCTTATGCTACTAAGACCCTACAGTGATATTTTTTAATTGCTTTCAGGATAAGGCATTCTTAATTATTGGGGGTAGGCCTATCGGGAGTAACGTCCCCGATACATTTGACCGCGATGTCTTTGTATTACTTAATAATGATTTAAACATGGTGATAAGGTACTGTCAACTTATCATCGGGGCAACAAAACAAACGTTTAGTCTAAAATATCACAAATCAGTACTACTTTTGGATCTGCGTGATCTATTTTTATAACAAATCTTGTGGTCTAAGAACAAACGGTCAATCATATTTGTTAAACCTATGAATTTCACTCAACCTTTTTGGTTGACACTTTTAGCATGTTTGTCTCAGGTACTGAATGATCAGGACCTCTATATCTACTGCTTATGTGATGACTTACTTGGCTAGGATCAAGACTTATCGCATATTTACTTTTCTGCATTTGAACAATTTATAATTCTTGTAATGACATTATTAATCCTTCCGCTGAAAATTTGGTTTATTCATATAGTATTTGTTCTCATTTTATAATATGTTGGTATGTATTATGATATTGAATCACATTTCTCCCAGGCCCTAACTGGGGGTGTGACAGATTGGTATCAGAGCATAACCAAGCTGTTATAGAGAACCAAGATTGCATTTTATGTGTGCCTTACTTGTTAGCTATGGTACCTTAACGATCTAGGAAACTATAACCTTTCCTGCCTTAGACTTTAAAACACTTAGGATTACCTTAGAATGTTAAAGTAAAGATTCAACCCTACCTCTCATTCTTTACAATCCTAGCTTAAAAATCTAATCAAAATCTCTATCTTAATGTTAGGATGTCAAGCTATCATCAAATAAACAAAATGACTCTTTTCAAACCAGCTGAGGAAGATACTGAAGGATCTTCTATCGAAAAATCAGTTCGAAACCCACTTTATAGTCCTCCTTCACCACCAATGAACTATAGCCCAAACACTCGTTACAACTCGCGTGGGTCTCCCGAATATTATCCAACCCCGAGAAATGAAAGCAAAGGAAAACATCCTACCAATTCTGCTGACTCTGACTCTCATCAACCGATGAATACTCCCGAATGGAATGCTCATCAAGACCTCCCTAACCATGACAGTGACTTCTCAGATTATGAGCCTGAAGAAGAGCCTATTGAAGAATCATCTGAAAACTCATCTCGAAAGAGATAACAACCCGAACCCGCCGCCACTAGAGAAGCCGGTCCATTATTTTGTAATAACATTTAGCACGTGATGATGAAGAGTAACCTCCTCAACCTTCAGCGAAGTTGTGATAAGAATAAAGAGTATAGTAGGCGCCATGTTGCTCGAATAGAAATGCGTCTAAACAACCTAGAAAAAGAAAACACAATCTTGAAAGAAATCATCAAAGAGTCTCTCAAACTGAAAAGCTAGAAAAACTTGTGAAAAATAACATGGACAAAGTGATGGAGACAGTAATGAAAGTGAAGACTGAGGAAGAACAGAATACCCGTTGGGGAAAGCAATCTCTTGCCTACCTCCAAGAACTAGTTGAGTCTAAGATGAAAATAGAGAAAAACCGAATCAATCATCAACTGGCTATCAAGGATTTCAACAACAACTTTGTCAACAGCCGCATCACTAACCTCTACGATAATTTTGAATACCTCCACGAGAAACAAAAGGAGAAAAATGAAAAGATAGAGAAATTTATGAAGGAAGCTGAGAACGAGAAAAAGAAGAACTAAAACCTATCTTTTGTTTTCCTATTTTCCATTTACCCATCTATGTAAAGGCTTATGCCTAAACTTTTTCCATTCCAAACTCGTGTAATAAAGGCTTATATAATGCCTCGTTTCCAATAATGGTAAGTGTTTATTTAAGCATATTGTCTTATTCACCTATGTGTGTTGTGCAAACGTTATAAATCATGATTGTAAACTTATAACACCTTGATTCTTCAACTAATAATGTATTTATGTATTGAAGATCAATGCCTCACTCAACTCGTGGCAACAACAACAACAACAACAACAATCTTATACCAAAAGTCACTCTTTCTACTGAACAATTTCAATTGTTGCTAGCGGCCGCCCAAGGCAATAACAATAACAATCATAATGTTCCTTCTAAAACTTGCTCCTATAAAGATTTTAAGAACTGTAACCCACCCACTTTTAGTGGAAAAGAAGAAGCCATAGAATTGGTCCGATGATTTGAAAAGCTAGAATCAATCTTCCGTATCTGTAACTGCGGAGATAATGATCGAGTGAAGTTTTCCACAAGTTCACTCACTGGCAATGCTATGACATGGTGGACTGCTCATGCCAAATCTGTAGGAATAGATAATGCTAATGCTACCCCATGGGATGAACTCAAAGGCATGATGATCACTAAGTTTTGCCCAAGAAGTCAAGTCCAAAAGCTCGAGGCTGAGTACTGGGAACTCAGAGTTAAAGGAACCGATATCGAAAGCTATACCAATCATTTTTTGGAGCTTTCTACCTTATGTCCCGAAATGTTCCCAACTGAAGCCCGCAGGATTGAGCGGTATATCGAGGGTCTACCCGAGGATGTTCAAGGGAATGTGATTTCTGCCGAGAAGGTTACTGTAGATGCAGTGATCCACATGGCACAGTGTTTAATTGAAATGTCCCGTTCTTATTGATTAAAAACGCTCCATATTAATTGATTTCGTTGCGAGGTTTTGACCTCTATATGAGATATTTTTCAAAGACTGCATTCATTTTAAAACAAACCATAACCTTTATTTCATCAATAAAGGTTTAAAAAACTTTACGTAGATTATCAAATAATGATAATCTAAAATATCCTGTTTACACACGACCATTACATAATGGTTTACAATACAAATATGTTACAACAAAATAAGTTTCTTGAATGCAGTTTTTACACAATATCATAAAAGCATGGACTCCAAATCTCATCCTTATTTAAGTATGCGACAGCGAAAGCTCTTAATAATCACCTGAGAATAAACATGCTTAAAACGTCAACAAAAATGTTGGTGAGTTATAGGTTTAACCTATATATATCAAATTGTAACAATAGACCACAAGATTTCATATTTCAATACACATCCCATACATAGAGATAAAAATCATTCATATGGTGAACACCTGGTAACCGACATTAACAAGATGCATATATAAGAATATCCCCATCATTCCGGGACACCCTTCGGATATGATATAAATTTCGAAGTACTAAAGCATCCGGTACTTTGGATGGGGTTTGTTAGGCCCGATAGATCTATCTTTAGGATTCGCATTAATTAGGGTGTCTGTTCCCTAATTCTTAGATTACCAGACTTAATAAGAAGGGGCATATTCAATTTCGATCATTCAACCATATAATGTAGTTTCAATTACTTGTGTCTATTTTGTAAATCATTTATAAAACCTGCATGTATTCTCATCCCAAAAATATTAGATTTAAAAAGTGGGACTATAACTCACTTTCACCGATTTTTACTTCGTCGAGAAGTAAGACTTGGCCACTGTTGATTCACGAACCTATAACAATATATACATATATATTAAAGTATGTTCAAAATATATTTACAACACTTTTAATATATTTTGATGTTTTAAGTTTATTAAGTCAGCTGTCCTCGTTAGTAACCTACAAATAGTTGTCCACAGTTAGATGTACAGAAATAAATCGATAAATATTATCTTGAATCAATCCACGACCCAGTGTATACATATCTCAGTATTGATCACAACTCAAACTATATATATTTTGGAATCAACCTCAACCCTGTATAGCTAACTCCAACATTCACATATAAAGTGTCTATGGTTGTTCCGTAATATATATATATATATGTGTCGACATGATAGGTCAAAACATTGTATACGTGTCTATGGTATCTCAAGATTACATAATATACAATACAAGTTGATTAAGTTATGGTTGGAATAGATTTGTTACCAATTTTCACGTAGCTAAAATGAGAAAAATTATCCAATCTTGTTTTACCCATAACTTCTTCATTTTAAATCCGTTTTGAGTGAATCAAATTGCTATGGTTTCATATTGAACTCTATTTTATGAATCTAAAAAGAAAAAGTATAGGTTTATAGTCGGAAAAATAAGTTACAAGTCGTTTTTGTAAAGGTAGTCATTTCAGTCGAAAGAACGACGTCTAGATGACCATTTTAGAAAACATACTTCCACTTTGAGTTTAACCATAATTTTTGGATATAGTTTCATGTTCATAATAAAAATCATTTTCTCAAAATAACAACTTTTAAATCAAATTTTATCATAGTTTTTAATTAATTAACCCAAAACATCCCGCGGTGTTACTACGACGGCGTAAATCCGGTTTTACGGTGTTTTTCGTGTTTCCAGGTTTTAAATCATTATGTTAGCATATCATATAGATATAGAACATGTGTTTAGTTTATTTTGAAAGTCAAGTTAGAAGGATTAACTTTTGTTTGTGAACAAGTTTAGAATTAACTAAACTATGTTCTAGTGATTACGAGTTTAAACCTTCGAATAAGATAGTTTTATATATATGAATCGAATGATGTTATGAACATCATTACTACCTCAAGTTTAGTAGGTAAACCTACTGGAAGTGACAAGAAATGATCTAGCTTCAAAGGATCTTAGATGGCTTGAAAGTTCTTGAAGTAGGATCATGACACAAAAACAAGTTCAAGTAAGATTTTTACTCGAATTAAGATAGTTTATTGTTATAGAAATTGAATCAAAGTTTGAATATGAATATTACCTTGAATAAGAAAGATAACCTACTGTATATAACAAAGGTTTCTTGATCTTAGATGATTACTTGGAATGGATTAGAAAGCTTGGAAGTAAATTAGTAAACTTGAAGGGATTTTTGAAGTGTTCTTGAAGTGTTCTTCCTATGATGATTATAGCTTGATTCTTGAAGTGATTTTTGATGAAGATGATGATTAACTACTGGAAAAATACGTTCATAATAGTGTGTGTGTGTGTGTTGAGAGAGAATTAGAAAGAGAATTGGAAGTGAAATGGAGTGAATGATGAGTGGTAATTGGTGAGTGGTGAGTGGGGTTAAAAGGAGTTCTAGTTAGTTGACTAGCTCATGGTAGAAGTTAAAATTGATTAGTCATACATGACATAATCAAGAGTGGAATCCCATGCTAGTTCCTATTGGTATATACCCATAGTAAGTACGTTTTGAAGCTGTGTATAATACGGGTAAGAATACGACTAGAATTCTTGATGAAAGAAAAGAATGGGAAAGTAACTGTAACCATTTTTGTTAAGTATGAGTGTCTTGATATATGTCTTGAAGTCTTTCAAAATTATTTTAATACATCTAAATATACTACATGTATATACATTTTAACTGAGTCGTTAAGTCATCGTTAGTCGTTACATGTAAGTGTTGTTTTGAAACCTTTAAGTTAACGATCTCAATTAATGTTGTTAACCCATTGTTTATTATATCTAATGAGATGTTAAATTATTATATTATCATGATATTATGATATATTAATTTATCTTAATATGATATATATATATACATTTAAATGTCGTTACAACGATAATCGTTACATATATGTCTCGTTTCGAAATCCTTAAGTTAGTAGTCTTGTTTATATGTATATAACTCATTGTTAATATACTTATGGAGATACTTACTTATCATAATCTCATGTTAACCATATGTATATCCATATATATATCGTCATGTCGTTTTTACAAGTTTTAACGTTCGTGAATTGCCGGTCAACTTGGGTGGTCAATTGTCTATATGAAACATATTTCAATTAATCAAGTCTTAACAAGTTTGATTGCTTAACATGTTGGAAACATTTAATCATATAAATATCAATCTCAATTAATATATATAAACATGGAAAAGTTCGGGTCACTACAGTACCTACCCGTTAAATAAATTTCGTCCCGAAATTTTAAGCTGTTGAAGGTGTTGACGAATCTTCTGGAAATAGATGCGGGTATTTCTTCTTCATCTGATCTTCACGCTCCCAGGTGAACTCGGGTCCTCTACGAGCATTCCATCGAACCTTAACAATTGGTATCTTGTTTTGCTTAAGTCTTTTAACCTCACGATCCATTATTTCGACGGGTTCTTCGATGAATTGGAGTTTTTCGTTGATTTGGATTTCATCTAACGGAATAGTGAGATCTTCTTTTGCAAAACATTTCTTCAAATTTGAGACGTGGAAAGTGTTATGTACAGCCGCAAGTTGTTGAGGTAACTCAATTCGGTAAGCTACTGGTCCGACACGATCAATAATCTTGAATGGTCCAATGTACCTTGGATTTAATTTCCCTCGTTTACCAAATCGAACAACGCCTTTCCAAGGTGCAACTTTAAGCATGACCATCTCTCCAATTTCAAATTCTATATCTTTTCTTTTAATGTCAGCGTAGCTCTTTTGTCGACTTTGGGTGGTTTTCAACCGTTGTTGAATTTGGATGATCTTCTCGGTAGTTTCTTGTATAATCTCCGGACCCGTAATCTGTCTATCCCCCACTTCACTCCAACAAATCAGAGACCTGCACTTTCTACCATAAAGTGCTTCAAACGGCGCCATCTCAATGCTTGAATGGTAGCTATTGTTGTAGGAAAATTCTGCTAATGGTAGATGTCGATCCCAACTGTTTCCGAAATCAATAACACATGCTCGTAGCATGTCTTCAAGCGTTTGTATCGTCCTTTCGCTCTGCCCATCAGTTTGTGGATGATAGGCGGTACTCATGTCTAGACGAGTTCCTAATGCTTGCTGTAATGTCTGCCAGAATCTTGAAATAAATCTGCCATCCCTATCAGAGATAATAGAGATTGGTATTCCATGTCTGGAGACGACTTCCTTCAAATACAGTCGTGCTAACTTCTCCATCTTGTCATCTTCTCTTATTGGTAGGAAGTGTGCTGATTTGGTGAGACGATCAACTATTACCCAAATAGTATCAAAACCACTTGCAGTCCTTGGCAATTTAGTGATGAAATCCATGGTAATGTTTTCCCATTTCCATTCTGGGATTTCGGGTTGTTGAAGTAGACCTGATGGTTTCTGATGCTCAGCTTTGACCTTAGAATACGTCAAACATTCTCCTACGTATTTAGCAACATCGGCTTTCATACCCGGCCACCAAAAATATTTCTTGAGATCCTTGTACATCTTCCCCGTTCCAGGATGTATTGAGTATCTAGTTTTATGAGCTTCTCTAAGTACCATTTCTCTCATATCTCCAAATTTTGGTACCCAAATCCTTTCAGCCCTATACCGGGTTCCATCTTCCCGAATATTAAGATGCTGCTCCGATCCTTTGGGTATTTCATCCTTTAAATTTCCTTCTTTTAAAACTCCTTGTTGCGCCTACTTTATTTGAGTAGTAAGGTTATTATGAATCATTATATTCATAGATTTTACTCGAATGGGTTCTCTGTCCTTCCTGCTCAAGGCATCGGCTACCACATTTGCCTTCCCCGGGTGGTAACGAATCTCAAAGTCGTAATCATTCAATAATTCAATCCACCTACGCTGCCTCATATTCAGTTGTTTCTGATTAAATATGTGTTGAAGACTTTTGTGGTCGGTATATATAATACTTATGACCCCATATAAGTAGTGCCTCCAAGTCTTTAATGCAAAAACAACCGCGCATAATTCCAAATCATGCGTCGTATAATTTTGTTCGTGAATCTTCAATTGTCTAGACGCATAAGCAATCACCTTCGTTCGTTGCATTAATACACAACCGAGACCTTGCTTTGATGCATCACAATAAATCACAAAATCATCATTCCCTTCAGGCAATGACAATATAGGTGCCGTAGTTAGCTTTTTCTTCAATAACTGAAACGCTTTCTCTTGTTCATCATTCCATTCAAATTTGTTCCCTTTATGCGTTAATGCAATCAAGGGTTTTGCTATTCTGGAAAAGTCTTGGATGAACCTTCTGTAGTAACCAGCTAGTCCTAAAAACTGGCGTATGTGTTTCAGAGTTTTCGGGGTTTCCCACTTTTCAACAGTTTCTATCTTTGCCGGATCCACCTTAATACCTTTTTTGTTCACTATGTGACCGAGGAATTGAACTTCTTCCAACCAAAATGCACACTTTGAAAATTTAGCGTACAATTCTTCCTTCCTCAATACTTCTAACACCTTTCTCAAATGTTCACCGTGTTCTTGGTCATTCTTTGAGTAAATAAGTATGTCATCAATGAAAACAATGACAAACTTGTCAAGGTATGGTCCACACACTCGATTCATAAGGTCCATGAACACAGCTGGTGCATTAGTTAAACCAAATGGCATGACCATAAACTCGTAATGACCGTAACGTGTTCTGAAAGCAGTCTTTGGAATATCATCTTCTTTCAGCCGCATTTGATGATACCCGAAATGTAAGTCAATCTTTGAATAAACAGACGAGCCTTGTAGTTGATCAAATAAGTCATCGATTCTCGGTAGTGGGTAGCGGTTCTTGGTGGTAACTTTGTTCAACTCTCGGTAGTCGATACACAACCTGAATGTACCATCTTTCTTCTTGACAAACAAAACAGGAGCTCCCCACGGTGATGTGTTTGGTTGAATGAAACCACGCTCTAAAAGTTCTTGTAATTGGCTTTGCAGTTCTTTCATCTCGCTGGGTGCGAGTCTGTAAGGAGCACGAGCTATTGGTGCAGCTCCTGGTACAAGATCTATTTGAAATTCAACGGATCGATGTGGGGGTAATCCCGGTAATTCTTTCGGAAATACATCGGGAAATTCTTTTGCAATGGGAACATCATTGATGCTCTTTTCTTCAGTTTGTACTTTCTCGACATGTGCTAGAACAGCATAGCAACCTTTTCTTATTAGTTTTTGTGCCTTCAAATTACTAATAAGATGTAGCTTCGTGTTGCCCTTTTCTCCGTACACCATTAAGGGTTTTCCTTTTTCTCGTATAATGAGAATTGCATTTTTGTAACAAATGATCTCTGCTTTCACTTCTTTCAAAAAGTCCATACCGATTATCACATCAAAACTCCCTAACTCTACAGGTATCAAATCAATCTTAAATGTTTCGCTAACCAGTTTAATTTCTCGATTCCGACATATATTATCTGCTGAAATTAATTTACCATTTGCTAATTCGAGTAAAAATTTACTATCCAAAGGCGTCAATGGACAACTTAATTTAGCAAAAAATCTCTACTCATATAGCTTTTATCCGCACCCGAATCAAATAAAACGTAAGCAGATTTATTGTCAATAAGAAACGTACCCGTAACAAGCTCCGGGTCTTCCTGTGCCTCTGCCGCATTAATATTGAAAACTCTTCCGCGGCCTTGTCCATTCGTGTTCTCCTGGTTCGGGCAATTTCTAATAATGTGGCCCAGTTTTCCACATTTATAACAAACTACATTGGCATAACTTGCTCCGACACTACTTGCTCCGCCATTACTCGTTCCGACACCATTTGTTCCTTTCGTTCTATTAACCCCTGGTCCGTAGACCTCACACTTCGCCGCGCTATGACGATTTCTTTTACACTTGTTGCAAAATTTGGTGCAGAACCCCAAGTGATACTTTTCACACCTTTGGCATAGCTACTTCTGATTGTTGTCGTTGTTGCGGTTATTATTGTTGTTGGGATGATTGTTGTAGTTGCTGTTGTTGTTGTTGTTGTTGTTGTTGTTGTTGTTGTTTTAGGGCCGTTTGTTGTAGTTGCGATTGATGTTGCGATTGTTGGGATAATTGTTGCGATTATTGTTGTAATTGCTGTTGTTGTTGTATTGGTGATTCTTATCACCGTTTTCCTCCCACTTTCTTTTGACTTGCTTCACATTGGCCTCTTCAGCAGTCTGTTCTTTAATTCTTTCTTCAATCTGGTTCACTAGTTTGTGAGCCATTCTACATGCCTGTTGTATGGAGGCGGGCTCGTGTGAACTTATATCTTCTTAGATTCTTTCCGGTAATCCTTTCACAAACGCGTCGATCTTCTCTTCCTCATCTTCGAATGCTCCCGGACACAATAGGCACAATTCTGTGAATCGTCTTTCGTACGTGGTAATATCAAATCCTTGGGTTTGTAACCCTCTAATTTCTGTCTTGAGCTTATTGACCTCGGTTCTGGGACGGTACTTCTCGTTCATCAAGTGCTTGAATGCTGACCACGGTAGTGCGTACGCATCGTCTTGTCCCACTTGCTCTAGATAGGTATTCTACCATGTTAACGCAGAACCTGTGAAGGTATGCGTAGCGTACTTCACTTTGTCCTCTTCAGTACACTTACTTATGGCAAACACCGATTCGACCTTCTCGGTCCACCGTTTCAATCCGATCGGTCCTTCGGTTCCATCAAATTCCAAAGGTTTGCAGGCAGTGAATTCTTTGTAGGTGCATCCTACACGATTTCCTGTACTGCTAGATCCAAGGTTATTGTTCGTATGTAGCGCAGCCTGTACTGCGGCTATGTTTGAAGCTAGAAAAGTACGGAATTCCTCTTCATTCATATTCACGGTGTGTCGAGTAGTCGGTGCCATTTCCTTCAAAATAGTCAAATGGAACAAGTTAATCATACAGAATTTTAAGAGTAGTTAATAGTATTTCGTAGCATAATATGAACTCATTTATAAAAGCTTTTTCTTCATATTAGCGTTTTATAAGTTTAAATTCGGGTAGTACCTACCCGTTAAGTTCATACTTAGTAGCTAATATAAAATTCAACTACTACAATTCTATATGAAAAACTGATTATAATAATATTTCGCGTTCAAACTTTTATACAATATTTTACAAACGTACAATACCGCTTATTTTACATAAAGCATGAAATATAGCACACAATAACTTTGATATAAGATAGTTGTGAAGATAATTCTAGCTAGTACACAAGTCGTTCAGCAAAGGCAATAAAGACACGTAATTCATATGTCCAGAAACAAGTCATGCATTCTGGTTTTACTAGGACTACTTCCCATCCTTGGTCTTGTGGAACATAACCGTTATGGCCGTTGATAAGACAGCGTGTTGTAACGTCGTCAAAGGGACGAGGGTTACGTAATGTCCAACAGTCCCCTAACAATCTAAAAACCTCATTTCTTACCCCAATTACCGACTCCGTCACTTGTGGGAACGTTTTGTTTAATAGTTGTAGCCCGATGTTCTTGTTCTCACTTTGGTGAGAAGCGAACATTACTAATCCGTAAGCATAACATGCTTCTTTATGTTGCATGTTAGCCGTTTTTTCTAAATCACGAAGTCCAATATTCGGATATATTGAGTCAAAATAATTTCTTAACCCATTGCGTAAAATAGCATTTGGGTTCCCCGAAATATATGCGTCAAAGTAAACACATCGTAACTTATGGATTTCCCAATGTGATATCCCCCATCTTTCGAACGAAAGCCTTTTATAAACCAAGACATTCTTGGAACGTTCTTCGAATGTCTTACAAACTGATCTCGCCTTAAATAGTTGTGCCGAAGAATTCTGACCGACTCTAGACAAGATTTCATCAATCATGTCTCCGGGTAGGTCTCTTAAAATATTGGGTTGTCTATCCATTTTGTGTTTTTATACTGTAAAATAGACAAGAGTTAGATTCATAAAAAAAATACTTATTAATACAAGCAATTTTTACATATATCATAAAGCATAAGCACACTATATTACTTATATTACACCACACGAATACAACTATCTTATTCCGACTCGCTTGTTTCTTCTTCTTCGGTTTTGGTTCGTTTTGCCAAGTTTCTAGGGATATATGATGTTCCCCTAATACGAGCCGTCGTTATCCACATTGGTTTAGAAAAACCTGGTGGTTTAGAGGTTCCCGGGTCATTGTTACAACTTAAGGACTTCGGGGGTTGACGATACATATAAA
Source organism: Rutidosis leptorrhynchoides (assembly GCF_046630445.1). Classification (NCBI taxonomy): domain Eukaryota; kingdom Viridiplantae; phylum Streptophyta; class Magnoliopsida; order Asterales; family Asteraceae; genus Rutidosis; species Rutidosis leptorrhynchoides. The sequence goes on along the minus strand of NC_092336.1, from coordinate 328,516,297 downwards.
GTTCATCGGGGTTGGAATTAGATTTCTCTATTTTTATGCCCTTTCCCTTATTATTTTCTTTTGCCTTTTTAAATTCAGTTGGGGTAATTTCTATAACATCATCGGAATTCTCTTCGGAATCCGATTCATCGGAGAATTGATAATCCTCCCAATATTTTGCTTCCTTGGCGGAAACACCATTGACCATAATTAACCTTGGTCTGTTGGTTGAGGATTTTATTTTACTTAACCGTTTTATTATTTCCCCCACCGGTTCTATTTCTTCATCCGGTTCCGATTCTTCTTCCGGTTCCGATTCTTCTTCCGGTTCCGACTCTTCTTCCGGTTCCTCTTCGGGAACTTGTGAATCAGTCCACGAATCATTCCAATTTACATTTGACTCTTCATTTTTATTAGGTGAGTCAATGGGACTTGTTCTAGAGGTAGACATCTATCACATAATATCAAACGCGTTAAGAGATTAATATATCACATAATATTCACATGTTAAAAATATATAGTTTCCAACAAAATTTGTTAAGCAATCATTTTTCAAGTAAACACGGTCGAAGTCCAGACTCACTAATGCATCCTAACAAACTCGATAAGACACACTAATGCAAAATTCTGGTTCTCTAAGACCAACGCTCGGATACCAACTGAAATGTCCCGTTATTATTGATTAAAAACGCTCCATATTAATTGATTTCGTTGCGAGGTTTTGACCTCTATATGAGACATTTTTCAAAGACTGCATTCATTTTAAAACAAACCATAACCTTTATTTCATCAATAAAGGTTTAAAAAAATTTACGTAGATTATCAAATAATGATAATCTAAAATATCCTGTTTACACACGACCATTACATAATGGTTTACAATACAAATATGTTACAACAAAATAAGTTTCTTGAATGCAGTTTTTACACAATATCATACAAGCATGGACTCCAAATCTCGTCCTTATTTAAGTATGCGACAGCGGAAGCTCTTAATAATCACCTGAGAATAAACATGCTTAAAACGTCAACAAAAATGTTGGTGAGTTATAGGTTTAACCTATATATATCAAATCGTAACAATAGACCACAAGATTTCATATTTCAATACACATCCCATACATAGAGATAAAAATCATTCATATGGTGAACACCTGGTAACCGACATTAACAAGATGCATATATAAGAATATCCCCATCATTCCGGGATACCCTTCGGATATGATATAAATTTCGAAGTACTAAAGCATCCGGTACTTTGGATGGGGTTTGTTAGGCCCGATAGATCTATCTTTAGGATTCGCGTCAATTAGGGTGTCTGTTCCCTAATTCTTAGATTACCAGACTTAATAAGAAGGGGCATATTCAATTTCGATCATTCAACCATATAATGTAGTTTCAATTACTTGTGTCTATTTTGTAAATCATTTATAAAACCTGCATGTATTCTCATCCCAAAAATATTAGATTTTAAAAGTGGGACTATAACTCACTTTCACAGATTTTTACTTCGTCGAGAAGTAAGACTTGGCCACTGTTGATTCACGAACCTATAACAATATATACGTATATATTAAAGTATGTTCAAAATATATTTACAACACTTTTAATATATTTTGATGTTTTAAGTTTATTAAGTCAGCTGTCCTCGTTAGTAACCTACAACTAGTTGTCCACAGTTAGATGTACAGAAATAAATCGATAAATATTATCTTGAATCAATCCACGACCCAGTGTATACGTATCTCAGTATTGATCACAACTCAAACTATATATATTTTGGAATCAACCTCAACCCTGTATAGCTAACTCCAACATTCACATATAGAGTGTCTATGGTTGTTCCGAAATATATATAGATGTGTCGACATGATAGGTCGAAACATTGTAAACGTGTCTATGGTATCTCAAGATTACATAATATACAATACAAGTTGATTAAGTTATGGTTGGAATAGATTTGTTACCAATTTTCACGTAGCTAAAATGAGAAAAATTATCCAATCTTGTTTTACCCATAACTTCTTCATTTTAAATCCGTTTTGAGTAAATCAAATTGCTATGGTTTCATATTGAACTCTATTTTATGAATCTAAACAGAAAAAGTATAGGTTTATAGTCGGAAAAATAAGTTACAAGTCGTTTTTGTAAAGGTAGTCATTTCAGTCGAAAGAACGACGTCTAGATGACCATTTTAGAAAACATACTTCCACTTTGAGTTTAACCATAATTTTTGGATATAGTTTCATGTTCATAATAAAAATCATTTTCTCAGAATAACAACTTTTAAATCAAAGTTTATCATAGTTTTTAATTAACTAACCCAAAACAGCCCGCGGTGTTACTACGACGGCGTAAATCCGGTTTTACGGTGTTTTTCGTGTTTCCAGGTTTTAAATCATTAAGTTAGCATATCATATAGATATAGAACATGTGTTTAGTTAATTTTAAAAGTCAAGTTAGAAGGATTAACTTTTGTTTGCGAACAAGTTTAGAATTAACTAAACTATGTTCTAGTGATTACGAGTTTAAACCTTCGAATAAGATAGTTTTATATATATGAATCGAATGATGTTATGAACATCATTACTACCTCAAGTTTAGTAGGTAAACCTACTGGAAGTGTTAAGAAATGATCTAGCTTCAAAGGATCTTGGATGGCTTGAAAGTTCTTGAAGTAGGATCATGACACAAAAACAAGTTCAAGTAAGATTTTTACTCGAATTAAGATAGTTTATAGTTATAGAAATTGAATCAAAGTTTGAATATGAATATTACCTTGAATAAGAAAGATAACCTACTGTATATAACAAAGGTTTCTTGATCTTAGATGATTACTTGGAATGGATTAGAAAGCTTGGAAGTAAATTAGTAAACTTGAAGGGATTTTTGAAGTGTTCTTGAAGTGTTCTTCCTATGATGATTATAGCTTGATTCTTGAAGTGATTTTTGATGAAGATGATGATTAACTACTGGAAAAATACGTTCATAATAGTGTGTGTGTGTGTTGAGAGAGAATTAGAAAGAGAATTGGAAGTGAAATGGAGTGAATGATGAGTGGTAATTGGTGAGTGGTGAGTGGGGTTAAAAGGAGTTCTAGTTAGTTGACTAGCTCATGGTAGAAGTTAAAATTGATTAGTCATACATGACATAATCAAGAGTGGAATCCCATGCTAGTTCCTATTGGTATATACCCATAGTAAGTACGTTTTGAAGCTGTGTATAATACGGGTAAGAATACGACTAGAATTCTTGATGAAAGAAAAGAATGGGAAAGTAACTGTAACCATTTTCGTTAAGTATGAGTGTCTTGATATATGTCTTTAAGTCTTTCAAAAGTATTTTAATACATCTAAATATACTACATGTATATACATTTTAACTGAGTCGTTAAGTCATCGTTAGTCGTTACATGTAAGTGTTGTTTTGAAACCTTTAAGTTAACGATCTCAATTAATGTTGTTAACCCATTGTTTATTATATCTAATGAGATGTTAAATTATTATATTATCATGATATTATGATATATTAATATATCTTAATATGATATATATACATTTAAATGTCGTTACAACGATAATCGTTACATATATGTCTCGTTTCGAAATCCTTAAGTTAGTAGTCTTGTTTATATGTATATAACTCATTGTTAATATACTTATGGAGATATTTACTTATCATAATCTCATGTTAACCATATGTATATCCATATATATATCGTCATGTCGTTTTTACAAGTTTTAACGTTCGTGAATCGCCGGTCAACTTGGGTGGTCAATTGTCTATATGAAACATATTTCAATTAATCAAGTTTAACAAGTTTGATTGCCTAACATGTTGGAAACATTTAATCAGGTAAATATCAATCTCAATTAATATATATAAACATGGAAAAGTTCGGGTCACTACATTAATGATGGCTAAACATATGAGAGTTTCGGTTAATAAACAAGTCGAAGTTAAAAACGGTGACAATAAGAGGAAATTTGAACCATCTCAGGGTTCAGCTCAAAATGTTAACAAGAAACCGGGAAATGGTACGAGACCCGGTTATCAGGGTACTAGTTCGTTTTGTTCTAAATGTGAAAGGCATCATCCGGGAAAGTGCACTGCTGTGTGTACAATATGTAAGAAGATAGGCCATGCTGCAAAGACTTGTAGAACCCTACCTCAGAATAGAGCCATTGTTCCGGCTAGAGCTCCTCCAACATGCTATACTTGTGGTGAAAAGGGGCATATTAGCCCGAATTATCCAAAGAAGAAAGATACTCCAGCTACTGGAGCAAATGCTACTGCCAAAGGTCGTGCTTTTGTGATTACTACTGCAGAAGCCAGTGATGAGGATGAGGTCATTACCGGTACGTACCTCGTCAATAATTGTTATGCCACTATTTTATTTGATACGGGAGCCGATAAGAGTTATGTGTCAAATGAGTTTTGCACCCTTTTTGGAGGTTTTTCATATGCCCGAGAGACATATCAAATTAACGTGGCTAATATGTTTTGATCTAAGTCGGGTCATACCCAATAACAAGTTTACCGACACCTTATACGTATTTGATCTTAATGATTGGATCATTAAACAAATACGCGACACTTAGATTTTAGAAAATCGGGTTTCTAAAATATTATCACTTGAGATAAATTATTTGGATAATTTATATATAATTGTTTATGGGTTTAAATAATTATATTGTGTTATATTTTATAAAAGATTTTATAAAATGTATAAGTAACAAAATAATACATAAGTTTATAACAAGTTTATAAACTTTTATAAACTTACAAGTATTATTATTAAACATTATAAGTGTGCAGATTTTGGGACTCCAAGGAGACACCCCATGCTTATTTTGGTTACTTTAAAGTTGACACAACTCCTAAGGAACATGCCTAACTAGTTTACCAAGGCTTGACTCAAGTGATACACAAAAATACACAAAAATAGCAAGTGAAATTCAGCTCCTTTTGCTGAATTCTGGCTGATTTTTCTGCTGTCCAAGAGGGAGTTCTTGAGCTTATTTGGAAGCTTATTTTCAAGTGTCACTTTGAGGTTTCATCACTTTGAGGCTTGCATTCATCATCATCTTCATCATCATCTTGCAACTTTGAAAACAACCCTCAACTAGCTTAAGGAGGTATAATCTTTAAACCCACTCTTAGTTTGTAAGTATGTTTCACAACTTGATCCTATTTGGGATTTAACTTTAAATGGTTAAAGATTTACAAGTTTTAAAATGGAAATTTATACGCTTCCACAAATCTTATTTCTTGAATGATTATAGGTATTATGAAACTTGTTAAATCCCAACAATGGTATCTAGAGCCGAAGTTGTTGAAATATGCTTCGAGATGGTTATTAAACCCACTATAATTTTGCATTCTATGAACATGCATGAAGTAGAATGTAAAATTTTCGATTTTGAGTGGTTTGTCATTTTGGCCAAAATCACTTGGGATTCTGCATTCTGTGTTGCCGATCACTTGTGATTCTGTATTGCCAATCACTTGTAATTCTGTGTTGCAGATCACTTGTGATTCTGTGTTTCCAATCACTTGTGATTCTATATTGCCTATCACTTATGTTGATGATGTTCACAATCTAAGCCTTGACCTTGTGTTTGGTTGCATGTTTGGTTGATTTAATATTTATTCATTTGGTATGTAATAATATTATTTTGGTTATGTAATTTATTTTATATTTGGTATGTAAAATAGATTAGGTTGTAATTTCAATTTTTTAGACAAAATGTATTAGGATATATTTTGTAAAAAGATGAAGATGATGAAGACTTGAAGAACACAAGAAGAAGCATTTGGATGCAAGATTAAGTGGGAGATTTAAAATCTCCTACTTTGTGTTATAACCCCTTATCCGGTGGCATTTGTTTTCGGCTAAACAAATGTCTACCAAAATGGCTTGATTGTGAACATATTTGTTTTGCATGCATGGTTGTTTATTGTATGATTGTGGATTGTATGTTTGTATGCTACAAGTTAATCACACAAGTTAACAACAAGCAAAATGGCAATTTAATTGGTTAAATTATACATTAATTAACGACATGCAAAACGACAATTTAATTGGTTAAATTAAAAATGGCTAAAAGGACATTAATAAACGGTTATTAAGAACATGATTAGGATCATATATATAAAATGGATTATAGACATGAAAATGGATTTCAAATGAACCATACACCAAATGCATGTTGGTGTATGGCATAAAAGTTTTCTCAAACTAGAATTAATGAAAACTTAAAATCCCTTATTAACAAGGCAAACAAGTTAAACGCCATCCTTTTGTGCAACACTTAAAAATATTAGGGAACTCACAATGGGATAAAGGTCACCTAACCGTTATGAGCAAACTAATATGATTAAGGTGAATTTCGCATGCTTGTGGGATAAAGGTCACCTAACCACTTGTATGTTAAGTTTACACATTTACACAAGTAGGACGACTTGATTTGGAAATCATGAACTTAGGGTCCCCGAAGCATGAGGAACAAATAGGCGTTGATGGGATAAATATGCCATGTAAAAGGATTGCATGATCCCATAACTTAGAAGTTGCAAAAGGATTGCAATTGTCATATAATGACTACCTAGCTAAATCAAATGACGGGATAAAGGTCACCTAACCGAAATTTGGTTTACTGTTGGATTCTAAAATTTAATAAATATCAATTGGATTTAAAGGGTATTGATCGTTAAATTAAAATTGATACTTAAACAACTTTGTTAAATTTTGTAGATGGCCGCCAATAACAACAACATTCCGAACGCACCAATAAACTTTAACAACCTATCGTTGAGGTCAATCCTCGAAAAGGAAAAACTCAACTATACGAACTTCATGGATTGGTTCCGTAATCTAAGAATTGTCCTCAAACTAGAGGACAGGGCGTATGTGTTGGAAGACCCCATTCCAGATCAACCGGACGAGGATGATACAGAAGGCATGGCTTATTGGGAGAAATATTGCACCGATTCGTTGCAAGTTTCTTGCCTTATGCTTGGGACTATGATACCCGAACTCCAAAAGGATTTTGAGCATCATAGTGCAGATGACATGATCACACAGTTGAAGGAGATGTTCCTTCAACAAGCTCGTGTCGAGCGCTTTGAAACGGTTCGAGCGCTTCATGCATGTCGGATGGAAGACTCCCAATCCGTTTCATCTTATGTCCTTAAGATGAAAAGCCTTATTGATCGAGCGAACCGTCTAAATTGCAACGTGTCTAATGAATTAGCCACGGACCTCATTCTCAACTCATTGTCAAAAAGGTTTGACACATTTGTAATGAATTACAACATGAATGGTTGGGATAAAAGCATTGGCGAATTACATGCCATGCTTAAGACGGCAGAAGCAAGCATGGGTAAAAGGGCTTCACCCGTGTTTACGATCAATAAAGGCGGGTCCAAAAACAATAACACTTCTAAGCCAAAGGCGGCTAAGAGGAAGGGACCCGCCTACCAAGGCAAAGGCAAGGGAAAAGGGAAGATGGTTACCCCAACCAACAACAACAAGAAGTAAAAGGTTGCTGGTAAAGCTAACCCCAAGGAAGATCCGTGCTTTGGTTGCGGTGAGATGGGTCACTGGAAACGCAACTGCCCGGTCTACCTAAAGGAGTTGAAGGAAAAGAGGGATGCAAGGCAAACCTCAGGTAATGTATATATGGTATACATTGAGCTTAGTATTACTTCTTCTAATACATGGGTATTAGACACATGATGTGGAACTCATATTTGCAATTCTTTGCAGGGGTTCAAAAGAAGTAATCAAGATGCGGGAACAACAAGTCTCTTCATGGGAAATGGAGCAAGGGTGCAAGTGAAAGCTCATGGAGACTTTGTTTTAAAGCTTCTAAGTGGTTTGGAGCTTATTTTGAAAAATGTTTTGTATGCACCCGATTTATCTCGAAACATTATTTCTGTATCCCGTTTGAAACAATATGGTTTTAATCTTAATTTTATTAATGATGATATCCATGTTTCTTTAGATAATGTGTTCTATTTTAAGGCTTCGCCTTCGAAAGGTATTTATGAATTGGTTCATGATGACACATCATACAATAGCTCAATATACCATGCAAACACGAAGAAACTCAAAAGGGATTTGAGTGATTCCTACTTATGGCATTGTCGCCTTGGTCACATAAACAAGAATCGAATGCATACACTTCAAAAGAATGGCCTTTTGAAATAAAATGAACTAGACTCGTTTGATGTATGTGAATCTTGTTTACAAGGCAAGATGACTAAAGCACCTTTCAAAGGGACCTATGAAAGGGCTAAGGACTTATTGGGATTAATACACTCTGTGTGGACCCTTTAAGCCTATAACTAGGAATGGTGAAAGATACTTCGTTACTTTCATTGATGACTTTAGTCGTTTCGGATATGTCTACTTATTAAGACACAAGGACGAAACTTTTGAAGCATTCAAGGAATATCAAAACGAAGTACAAAATCAACTCAATAAGACAATCAAGGTACTTCGTACCGATAGAGGAGGTGAATACCTAAGCAATGCTTTCCAAGATCATCTTAAAAGTTGTGGGATTATCTCGCAACTCACTCCTCCTGGAACACCCCAACTTAATGGAGTTTCCGAAAGGAGGAACCGAACCCTAATGGATATGGTTCGATCTATGATGGCTAGAAGCTCGTTGCCTCTATCATTTTGGGGTTATTGTCTATGCTCCGTGACTCGTATTTTAAATATGGCCCCAACCAAGAAAGTGGAACGAACTCCTCATGAGATATGGTTTGGAAAACCTCCATCTCTATCATACTTAAAGGTATGAGGATGTGAAGCTTACCCTAAGCGTTACGTCCCTAATAAGTTGAATGCTCGATCCACGAAGTGTATCTTCATAGGATATCCCAAGGATGATATGGGATATTATTTCTATGATCCATCCGAGCAGAATGTATTTGTTGCTCGAAAGGCTGAATTCCTTGAAACTAAGTTCCTAATGGAAGAAAATAGTGAAAGGAAGATAGATCTTGAAGAGGATCAAGATCAAGTAGATGATACACAATTGGTTGACACTAGCACTCAACATGAAAATGTTGAGAGTGATCAAATGGATGAACAAAATACATAAGACGTTCGCAGATCTGGTAGGATTAGTAATCCTTCTGAGAGATATGGGTTTCTCATGGATGGTTGCTATGTGGTTGATTTGGATGAACCAATAAACTACCAATATGCTTTATCAAGGATTGATAAAGATAAATGGCTGGAAGCCATGAACGCTGAGATGCAATCCATGTATGACAACCAAGTTTGAGAACTTGTTACACAACCTGCTGGCTCAAGGCTAGTTGATTGTAAATGGCTTTTCAAAATGAAAACCGACATACATGGAAACTTGGATACATATAAAGCTAGACTTGTAGTAAAAGGTTTCACTCAAACTCAAGGGGTTGACTATGATGAAACTTTTTCGCCTGTAGCAATGCTAAAGTCTATTAGGATATTACTTGCCATTGCTGCTCATTATGATTATGAAATATGGCAAATGGATGTCAAGACCGCTTTCCTAAATAGACATCTTGAGGAAGATGTCTATATGGTTCAGCCTGAAGGTTTTGTTGATCGGAAATATCCTAAAAAGGTATGCAAGTTAAAGAAGTCAATCTACGGATTGAAACAAGCATCTAGAATGTGGAATCATCGATTTAATGAGGAGGCCAAGAAATTTGGCTTCATTAAAAATGGTGATGAAGCTTGTGTATATAAGAAAGCTAGTGGGAGCACTATCATGTTCCTTATACTATATGTGGATGATATATTGTTATTTGGAAACGATATTCCGGCAATGCAAGGTGTTAAAACTTGGCTAAGTAAATGCTTCTCCATTAAGGATCTTGGAGAAGCACAGTATGTTTTGGGGATTGGGATCTACAGGGATAGATCCAAGAAACTGATAGGTTTGAATCAAAGTGCATACATTGAAAAGGTCTTGAAAAGGTTCAAGATGAAGAACTCTAAGAAAGGTTTGGTACCTATTCAAAGAGGAACACTCCTTAGTTCATCTCAGTGCCCCACCACGAAAGATGAACAGGAAAGAATGAAGAATGTCCCATATGCGTCTGCTATTGGGTCAATCATGTATGCAATGATATGCACTAGACCGGATGTGTCATGCGCTCTAAGCTTGACAAGTAGATACCAGAATAACCCAGGAAACAGTCATTGGATTGATGTTAAAAGTATATTGAAATACCTTAGGAGGACTAAGGATATGTTTCTAATATATGGGTCTGGTGAGGAGGAACTCGTTGTAAAAGGTTACGTGGATGCGAGTTTTCAAACTGATCGAGATGATTCTCGATCACAATCCGGTTATGTCTTCACGTTAAATGGAGGTGCGGTCTCTTGGAAGAGTTCAAAACAGGATGTTGTTGCATTATCCACTACAGAGTCGGAGTACATTGCCGCCTCATTGGCAGCGCAGAAAGCTGCATGGATGAAGAAATTCATCGATGACTTAGGAGTAGTCCCTTCCATTCAGGACCCTCTTGAGATCTTTTGTGACAACGAGGGTGTGATTGCTCAAATCAAGGAACCTCGTGCTCACCAAAAGACCCGTCACATTGAGCGGAGATTCAACTACATAAGGGATGAAGTTGAAAAGGTAAAGATATGTATTCGCAAAGTTCACACAGATCTTAATATAGCGGATCCACTCACGAAACTCTTACATGGTGCAAAACATCAAGGGCATGTTAGTGCATTAGGGCTTCGATATTCTAGTGATTGGTCATGATCTGTTTTAAGTACTGTAATGGAACGAAATTATTCAAACTCATTAATATAATTATGGTATTAATTTATTTTGATTTATGTTCCTATTTTGCATATTTTATCCATGAATAAGTAATTGTTCTAAATTTCGTAGTCGATCACATTTGTGGGAACAAGTGTGAGGTTTAGACTATTGTGAACTTGGATTGGTATACATTCACGGGATGAATGTGGGGCAAGGTTGCAACCAAGGTTCATAGATATTTGTAGGATACAAATATTGGAAGACCCGCCCTCAAGATTCACTAAATGGAGCCTTTGTGGTTGATCACATGTAATCTTGAGTAAAGGTGAATATCATCGTATCCTCTGACCTGAGATACATATTGGGTTCGGATATTCACTAAGTATTGTGCCTTGATTCTTTCCTTCGCTATTCTGAAATATGGTAGTTCATAAGGAAGAGCTCAGGTATAATGCATAGTGTATATCTAGGACATATGTAGTCAAGATGGAATTTGTCCCTCTTATTCGTTGAGAGTCAGATGTCTAAGGCCTGATAAAGTTAAATCTAGAAGAGAGTGATCACTCTATGTCTCTTGGATTTAACATGACATCTAGGATGAAAGGATATAATGAAAAGATTCACCTAATCATATTCGAGATGGGAACTCGAAAGGGATGATGTTATTGAATGGCACTAAGTCATAACATATTGGGGGTGATGGACGGTCGTTAGGTGGTATCCGTCACTTGCATTAATTTCTTTTGTTTCTCGTGCAAGTGGGAGATTGAAGGTTTTTCGTATGTCCGAGAGACATATCAAATTAACGTGGCTAATATGTTTTGATCCAAGTTGGGTCATACCCAATAACAAGCTTACCGACACCTTATATGTATTTGATCTTAATGATTGGATCATTAAACAAATACGCGACACTTAGATTTTAGAAAATCGGGTTTCTAAAATATTATCACTTGAGATAAATTATTTGGATAATTTATATATAATTGTTTATGGGTTTAAATAATTATATTGTGTTATATTTTATAAAAGATTTTATAAAATATATAAGTAACAAAATAATACATAAGTTTATAACAAGTTTATAAACTTTTATAAACTTACAAGTATTATTATTAAACATTATAAGTGTGCAGATTTTGGGACTCCAATGAGACACCCCATGCTTATTTTGGTTACTTTAAAGTTGACACAACTCCTAAGGAACATGCCTAACTAGTTTACCAAGGCTTGACTCAAGTGATACACAAAAATACACAAAAATAGCAAGTGAAATTCAGCTCCTTTTGCTGAATTCTGGCTGATTTTTCTGCTATCCAAGAGGGAGTTCTTGAGCTTATTTGGAAGCTTATTTTCAAGTGTCAAAAATCCTAACCATTGTACAAGGTGTTGGTGTCAAGTTTGGGGTATAATCTGTTGAGGTTTCATCACTTTGAGGCTTGCATTCATCATCATCTTCATCATCATCTTGCAACTTTGAAAACAACCCTCAACTAGCTTGAGGAGGTATAATCTCTAAACCCACTCTTAGTTTGTAAGTATGTTTCACAACTTGATCCTATTTGGGATTTAACTTTAAATGGTTAAAGATTTACAAGTTTTAAAATGGAAATTTATACGCTTCCGCAAATCTTATTTCTTGAATGATTATAAGTATTATGAAACTTGTTAAATCCCAACACTTTTTACTGAAAAGCCCCAAACCCTACAAACCAGACGATTAGTAGAAGTGGCTAATGGGAAGTTAATGAAAGTTGATAAAATATATAAAAACTGTAACCTAATTCTAGCCGATAAGAAATTCAAGATAGACCTTTTGCCGGTCGAGCTAGGTAGTTTCGATGTAGTGGTTGGAATGGATTGGTTAGGTCCATTGAGAGCAGCCATCATTTGTTTCAATAAGACCGTTCAAATTCCGTTAGGAAGTGGAGAAACTCTTATTATCCAAGGCAAACGGAGTTGTTCCAATCTTAATATCATCTCATGTCTTAAAGCCCGTAAGTACCTTGTGAAAGGTTACTCCGCCATACTAGCTCACGTTAAAATGATCGAATACGAAGAAATGCGTATTGAAAATGTCCCGGTTGTTAAAGATTTTCCCGATGTGTTTCCCGAAGATCTCCCTGGTCTTCCACCGCCTCGTCAAGTTGAGTTTCAAATCGATTTATCTCCAGGTGCTGCACCCATTGCAAAAGCACCGTATCGTTTAGTACCTTCCGAAATGAAGGAACTTTCTAACCAACTCCAAGAACTTTTGGATCTAGGTTTTATTCGTCCAAGTTCGTCCCCGTGGGGAGCTCCTATCTTATTTGTCAAAAAGAAGGATGGTACATTGAGAATGTGTATTGATTACCGAGAGCTCAACAAGCTTACCATAAAGAATCGTTACCCGTTACCTCGCATTGATGATCTATTCGACCAACTTCAAGGGTCAAGCATTTATTCTAAGATTGATTTAAGATCCGGTTATCACCAGATCAGAGTCAAGGAATCCGACATTCCTAAGACTGCATTCTGCACCCGATACGGACATTACGAATTCTGTGTTATGCCTTTCGGTTTAACCAATGCTCCAGCCGTATTTATGGATCTTATGAATCGTGTTTGCAAGCCTTACCTTGATAAATTCGTTATTATTTTCATCGACGACATCTTGATCTATTCTAAAAGCGAGAAAGAACATGAGCAACATTTTCGATTGATTCTTGAACTCTTAAGAAAAGAACAACTCTACACAAAATTTTCTAAGTGTGAGTTTTGGCTTAGAACCATACAATTCCTTGGACATGTTGTAGATAGTAACGGAATACATGTCGATCCCGCTAAAATCACCGCTGTTCAGAATTGGGAAGTGCCAAAGACTGCGAAGCATATTCGCCAATTTTTGGGAAATCAAAAAAGAAAAAGCAGACAGGAACAGTTTTATTCTCTAAACAAGCAGGTTTGGGGTTCACAAAGGACAATGAACCAGATGCTTGCCGGTTACTACCGAAGATTTATTAAAGATTTTTCTCTTCTTGCAAAGCCTCTCACCAAGTTAACTCACAAAGGGAAGAAATTTGAGTGGTCTGAAGAACAGGAATCTGCTTTCAAGATTTTGAAAGAGAAATTAACCACAGCCCCGATTCTATCTTTACCCGAAGGTTCAGATTACTTTATTGTTTACTGCGATGCTTCGAAGCAAGGCTTTGGTTGTGTTTTAATGCAACGAGAAAAGGTTATCGCCTATGCATCTAGGCAGTTGAAGAAACATGAAGTAAACTATACCACACATGACCTTGAGTTAGGTGCCGTGGTATTTGCATTAAAGATATGGAGACATTATCTGTATGGTACTCACTTTACGGTGTACACTGACCATAAAAGTCTTCGACACATCTTTGATCAAAAACAGCTGAATATGAGGCAAAGCCGATGGCTCGAGACATTGAACGATTATCATTGTGAGCTGAAATATCATCCTGGCAAGGCGAATGTAATTGCCGATGCCCTTAGCCGAAAAGACGATGTTAAACGTGTTCGAGCTTTAAACCTAAAAATCAAATCGAATCTTATTTCACGAATCTGTGAAGCTCAATTGGAAGCTATTAAACCGACACTTATCAAAGGTGAAGGACCTATAAATTTCAAAAACCAACTGCAAGTTAAGTCCAATGGTACAAGATACTTTGGTAATCGAATTTGGGTTCCTCGTTATGGTAATCTCCGTGAACTAGTCTTGGATGAAGCACATAAGACTAGGTATTCTATTCATCCCGGTTCTAGTAAAATGTATCAGGATATGAAAGAGTTCTACTGGTGGCCCAACATGAAAGGCGACATTGCTACTTATGTAAGTAAGTGTCTTACTTGTTCGAAAGTCAAAGCCGAGCACCAAAAGCCTTCTGGTCTTCTAACTCAACCCGATATTCCATAGTGGAAGTGGGATGGTATAGCTATGGACTTTATCACAAAATTGCCTAAGACTGCAAATGGCAATGATATGATTTGGGTCATAGTTGATCGTCTCACTAAGTCTGCACATTTCATACCAATCAAAGAGACTGACAGAATGGAAAAGTTAGCTCGACTCTATGTTAAAGAGATTGTTACTCGTCATGGTGTCCCTACTTCTATTATCTCGGATCGCGATAGTCGATTTACTTCCAATTTCTGGAAATCCTTGCAAGCGTCTCTTGGAACTCGACTTGACATGAGTACAGCTTATCATCCGCAAACAGATGGTCAAAGTGAACGAACTATCCAAACTTTGGAGGATATGCTACGAGCATGTGTTATCGATTTCGGTATAGGGTGGGATAAACACCTACCTTTAGTCGAGTTTTCTTACAACAATAGCTATCACTCTAGTATTAAAGCTGCACCATTCGAAGCTTTATACAGACGTAAATGTAGATCTCCGTTATGTTGGGATGAACTCGAGGACAGCCAATTAACTGGTCCTGAACTTATTCATGAAACTTCCGAAAAGATCGTGCAAATCAAGAAGCGTTTAGAAACCGCTCGTAGTCGACAAAAGAGTTATACCGACCCTCACCGAAAACTGTTAGAATTCCAAGTTGGAGATAATGTTATGTTGAAAGTATCTCCTTGGAAAGGTGTTATCCGCTTCGGTAAACGAAGTAAACTCAGTCCGCGTTATGTTGGACCTTTCAAAGTTATTAAAAGAATCGGTCCCGTTGCGTATCGATTAGAACTTCCAGCTAAACTAAGTCAAGTACATGATGTGTTTCATGTCTCAAATCTGAAAAAGTGTCTCGCCGAAGATACTCTTGTTATTCCTTTGAATGATATCTGCATTGATGAGCAAATGCACTTTGTCGAAGAACCTATAGAGATTATGAAAGAAGAGGTCAAAGAGACTCGTAAGAGCAACATACCTATTGTTAAAGTCCGTTGGAATTCGCGTAGGGGCCCCGAATATACCTGGGAACGCAAAGACCAAATGATACGGAAATACCCCCATCTCTTCCCAACTGTTGATGAAGCAGACGGGAACTCCACTTAAAACTTCGGGACGAAGTTTTCATTAACGGGGAGGTACTATAACGACCCTCATTTTTTTCTTTCCATCTATATAATGCCCGAACAAAAGATTTAAGAAAAATGAATAAACTCTAAGTATTAATAAAAGGTCGTTATATATATACGAAATTAACGAATGTTAAACGAATAATGAATTTTATTCAACAACGTACGCGTAATAATGTTTATAAAAAAATTATGTCATAACATGAATACATATAAAATACTTATATTATTTTTTTTTAGTTAATATATTATACAATTAACTATATAATAAATACAAGTATATATAAATGTAGTAGCATATATAAAACTAATAAAATTATAAAGTAATAATTTAATTAAAAAAAACACATTTAGTATTTATAATTCCATAAATACCGAATATATATTTATATTTATCAAAATTCGTATTTAATAATTAAATAAAAATAGAAATTAAGTTAGTTAACATTATTAGAACTATGAAATATATATATTCTATTTTTAAAAAAATATATATATAAACACCCATCAAGGGCTTCGGCCGTTTGTAAAAAAAAGTATTCTTTTATATATAAACTAGATCTAGATCTACTTTTATTTATTTTATTCCTACTTTTAATTTTACTTTTATTTATTTATATTTTGAAATGATGGCATGACTGGCCATAAATACTTTTAATTTTTTTTTTCAAGACACTAGTTATTTTTTTATATAAACTTTTGTATTTTTTATTTTCTCTTTACTAAAAATTTTAACTATAAATATCATAGCCTAGTTCACAAATTTTGTACACCAAAAACTTGAAAAATTCTCTCTCAAATCTCTGGAAAATTTTTTTGTAAGTTCTCTATATTTTTTTTTATAATTTTATTTCAGTTTTTATTAGGTTTTTATGTTACCCGATTGTTAAATACAAATTAAATTCAAGTTAATTATAAATAAATAAAAAAATACATGATAATTAGTATAAAGTATCATAATGGTTATAAAAATTATTTTTATGATTTATATATTCGGAAATTATATTAATTTATATTTAAAAACGAATTATTAAATTATCGGTAAATACATGTAAATGCATAATAAATATTAAACGAATTTATATAACTGATCTAATAATTTTCGAGTGTCACACATGATATAAAAACATTTCCAGAACTGAATGTTTGGTTTATTTATCATTTTATATATTTATTTTCTATTTATCATTGTTTCGGTAATTATATGTAAATACACATAAATAGAGATAAAAGGTTTTTAAATAATGAGAACTATATGTACTGAAGGAAAACAGTTGGAAAACAATTAAAAATGATGTAAAAATTATTTTTAGAATTATTAACTATTTAATTATATTTAATTCCGATTATATACATAAAACAAAACAAAATTTGAAATAAATAGTTAAGTCAGTAATATAAGTATACAAATAATTTTCCTGAGATTGTAATACTTGAACAAACAAGCGGAAATTATAAAAGTTGAATTTCAAAGTCGAATTATATTTTTTATTATTTAATATTGGAAATAATGCAAATTTAGAATTAAATAGTTAAATCTGTAACATAGATATATAAATAATTTTCTTGAGTTTAGTACACTTATGGAAGGTCACGAAAAATATAAAATATTTTATTTGAGTTAAATTGTTATTTTATACATAATTAACTATGAATTATTGTAATCCGAGTGCAAAATTTGAAATAAATACTTAAACATCATAACAATGAATTATAAAAATTTTCTATGTTTATATTGATCTGTAGATCCTAAGAAAAATATTAGATGTGATTTAAAATATGTTTATCTATTTAATTGTATTTAGCTATTAAAACAATAATAGCAAATAATAATTAATGCATAAAAACTAGTATTAATGTATAGAAAATTTTTATAAAGTTTTAAACATGTTACATTCTAATAAGAAGTCAATAAAATATTAGTGAGCATTATTAGACAATTATTAATGCTTATATTGATCTAAAACTTAAATTTAAACTATATATATATGTATCCTTACATGTATAATAAATATAAGATATAAATTAAAATACTAAACCCTAAACCTTTAATACTACCTTTAATTACTACTACACTAATTTAACTTACTTATCTAATACTACTATTATTACTTATAAGTATAACTTAAACTTTAAACCTAAAACGTATTGGAAGGGTATATTAGATGGGTATAGATCTTGATCTTTCTCGGAGGAGTGGACGCTCGAAAGTCTAGGCGGAGAGTTTGGGCTTCCGATTTAAAGGGTCCTGTGGCTCAGAACCCTATGACCTGAAAAGGCCATTCGAATTGAAAGTGTTAGATTGGAAGTTCGTCTAATATGAAAAGCCTTTCCAAAACGAGAAACCTTCTTTAATAAGAAACTTACTAAACATTGAAACTTAGTAAAGGAAACTACACTTAAACATTCATAAATTTATCTTAACAAAGGGCAAAACATCTAAACTATTCTCAACTTATTCTTAGGTTGACTTCTCTGTGCTTCGATCATCCATACTTTCTCTTTAAGGAATACTTTCACTCACCGAATTACTAAGGTGACTTTCATAGCCCCACTCTTATTGCTATAGCACTTTTTATACTTACTGGGGTGAGACACATGCTGCTTTTATACTTTAAACAACTTAGACACAAGTACGAACTTAAAGTGTGCTATGACTAGCTTATGCTACTAAGACCCCACAGTGATATTTTTTAATTGCTTTCAGGGTAAGGCATTCTTAATTATTGGGGGTAGGCCTATCGGGAGTAACGTCCCCGATACATTTGACCGCGATGTCTTTGTATTACTTAATAATGATTTAAATATGGTGATAAGGTACTGTCAACTTATCATCGGGGAAACAAAACAAACGTTTAGTCTAAAATATCACGAATCAGTACTACTTTTGGATCTGCGTGATCTACTTTTATAACAAATCTTGTGGTCTAAGAACAAACGGTCAATCATATTTGTTAAACCTATGAATTTCACTCAACCTTTTTGGTTGACACTTTTAGCATGTTTGTCTCAGGTACTGAATGATCAGGACCTCTATATCTACTGCTTATGTGATGACTTACTTGGCTAGGATCAAGACTTATCGCATATTTACTTTTCTGCATTTGAACAATTTATAATTCTTGTAACGACATTATTAATCCTTCCGCTGCAAATTTGGTTTTATTCATATAGTATTTGTTCTCATTTTATAATATGTTGGTATGTATTATGATATTGAATCACATTTCGCCCAGGCCCTAACTGGGGTGTGACAGCAGAGGTACAGCTTACAACAACCGTTGTGCTTCAGCCTGCACGTACGAATTTTATATACTTGGTGACTACACTAGCATGGTCTACGACCGACAATGTACTAGGGGTCTAGTTAGATGTTTCACTACGAAAGAGTCCTCAGTCGAAATCCAAGGCTCGGTGGACTTACTACAACCGGTGTGCCTCAGTCCAACTTACATTGTATCCGATAGACTTCTCTTACCAAGGGGTGACACAGATAGTGTACTCTGAATTGGAATTCACGACTTCCCAATAACATAGCCAATAACTACGTTCTATTAGTTGGAAAAGTGATTGTGTTCAAAGCATAATCAGAAAGCATTTTTGACAACATACACAAACCATAATATAATTTTGGCATTATAACTGATTACGTCATAACATACACTAAAGATAACTACTCGCTAATCATGGCAACGATATCACAAAGCATAATAATGGAATACATTATATAAAGACAAGGGATAGAAGTACTAGTAGATTAAACGATTTCTGAATATAAAAGTGACAACTTCAAGACTCCAGACCGCTCCTAGTACAATCTTCGGCGTTCTTATTCGGGTACTAGGTTTCCGGCACGAAGTCGAAGACCTTGAAAGTATGACTAACATTGTACAAGAGAGAGAAAGAAGTGAATTGAAGTGTGTGTTTGAAATGAATGACAAAGACCCTTTAAATAAACTAGGATTTTGCCTGCAAACGGCTGGCAGGCCGTTTGCAGGGGTCGTTTGCCAGGGCAAGCTGTTTGCAGGGGCCGTTTACTTGAGCCATTTGGCAGGCCGTTTTTGAGCCAGGCATGCCGTTTGGCTCCCTGTATCGTAACTTAATTTCTTGTCTTTCACCGTTTTCGCTCTAGAATCTTTGTTTTAGCTCCGATTCTCTTGATTCTTTTTGCAGTGTCTTAGTAATTACTTATTCTTCAATTCTAACTGACTAAGTGGGTATTTTGCCGATAAATTTTGAATATTTCTTGTTTTTGGCCTTTAATACCGGGGTGAAAACGTAACTTTTTAGCCGATATCAGCATTGACTCACTAGTCGAGTCCTAAATAGCTCATGAAAAATATTCACACAAGATTCTGTATTAAGGCAATTGCAATATATTTCAAAAAGAATAATTTTTTGTAAGCCAGGGGGTGAATTTGGCTCAATCCTATCCCATAGTGGGCAAGTATTTCCTGTAGAAACACGGAGGGAGGAATACAAAAGTTACCTATGGTTAGTTGTAATTTGTACTGGGTAATGATCTTTTTGGGAGGTTTATTGGCCCTATCATTTGAAGATGGAACTATCAGATTCAAATGTCTAAGATTCTTATATGCTATACAGAATTTCTCTATTTTTTCTTGCGTTATGCTTGAAGGGATTGTATTTACTTTGCGATTATCTTTCTGCGAAGATGTGCTGCTAGATTCGGCCATGGTAGTAGCAAATAAAAAACAATAGAAATAGAAGAGAAGAAGAATCGAGAACTAACCTTGCGAAATTAATTGCTATGAACCCTAGAATGCAATTGCAGATGATCTTGAGGGAATTTGAGAAGTTTCAAAAAAGGGAAATTGAAATGGAAATGGGTTATTTATAGTCCACTTGGTAGACGATGAAAGGACAAGACTGTACCACGTGTACAGATCAGATTAATTGGATGAAAATTTTAAATATCAAAAATAAGTCAAAAACATTTGGGGACGTTTTGGGGGGAAAAATAATCATTGAGGGATGACCTCGGTACAGAGTTACAGATGACTACAGCAGTTTGTGTCCCCAAGGAAAAAGGCATCTTTTATTTTTTATTTTAATGACTTTATTTTTTTCAAAAATAAAGACATTAAACTGGGTGTTAGATCTCTGTGAATTGCATATATTATGTGCTAAGCCTTGTAATGGTGGGATATAGACGAGGGATATATATATCCCACAAGGCAACCTTAGAAGTAATGTAGCGACCCGACAAAATTGTCATTGACGGCACCGTCTACTTAGGTCCCGTTACGTGGTCATAAGTCTTTAAAACAACATTTGACCAAAAGATATGTCGCATTCATTTCAAATGTAAAGATTGTTCAAAGTTTATAAGAATTGTTCCACCACAAATTACGTTACAAAGTTATAAGTACAAATGAAACTTATGCGACATAATTTAAAAGTAGCCAAAAGACGCTCCATGTATGCATATATACTCGACATCCAATGCAAGTATCAAAATAATGAGCGGAAGCATGTATCACAAAACATTCAGGGACCTGAGAAAAACATAGAAATCTGTCAACGAAAACGTTGGTGAAATCATAGGTTTAAGTAAGTAAGTGAGTAAAAGTAAGTCGAACCACAAGATTTACATCAAAGATAAAATAGTAATACATTCTAAAAGTTAATATTCACGAGCACCCAATTATCAAGGCTTAACATTCCGTCCGTTGATACCCCATTCATAGTGCTAGAACAACACTGTTTCTCGAAAATATATTTCATCTGTGGACGGTAGCGAACCGTCCGAGATGAGGGTTTGTCAAACCCATATGGCCATACAACATAAGTTCACGCCTACACTTACACCCTGCAAGTGTAACTAATGATAATCGAATTGAGGATTTCGTTCTAAACTCGTATGTAGAATGTTTGTTTTCCTGTACTTGTGTTCACTTAGTAAAAGAAATGTTTATGTTTTCTCATCCCAAATATAAGTTCAAAAAGAGTAAAAGTAGGACTATGATCTCACCTTGAGTGCACGAGTAGTAAAGTACTTCAACAAGTAAACGTGTGCAAAGAACAATGCTAGTCTTGACCTAAACAATAGGTTGTATCAATAACGGTACACACGATAGGTCAAAGATGTTCAATTAGTCCTATGGCTCGTTAAGACTCGATCATAATAGCATGTGAATCAAATTGTCATGTTTCATGCAAGGTACAAGTATAAAAGCATGTTAGAACGATTTCACAAACATTTGGTTAAGTTTGATTAAAAGTCAACTTAGGTCGGGTCAAAGTCAACAAAAAGTCAACACGTTCGGGTCGGGTCCCGAACTATTTTTCTGAGGTTTTTAATCATATATGAGCATGTTAGAACAAGTTACATGTGAATCGGAGGTCCATAGCATAGCAAACATTTTTCGTAAAATGACCAACGAAGACAGAGGCCTGCCAGTGTATCTGGACGGCGTCCAGATTTTCTGGACGGCGTCCAGCTTTGAAGGCTGGGACGGCGTCCAAATATCTGGACGGCGTCTAGCTTTGAAATATGGGACGGCGTCCAAGGATCTGGACGGCGTCCAGGTTGGTATTCCAGTCTGATGCAGTAAGTTTCTAAGTACACGAACCAAACACCAAATAAACACAATTTATGATCCGCAAACAATCAAGTCAAGTATTTTATACCGTTGGGATGGTAATTTGACGAGGAAGACAACTAAACACATTTCAACAAGTAATTTAACACCTACAACAACCCAAAACCGCATTAAACATTCATAATCAAAGGTTCAAGTTCTAAAAACGCATTTCATGATTCGGGTAACCAATTTACATGTATGATATGCCGTTTCGAAGGTAATCAAACACACGTTGCAACAAAACACTTATCAACAATATTTCATAGCATTTGATACATCAAAAGTTCATATAAAGCTTATCAAACCCTAACCAAAATCTCAAAACCAATAATCATGTTAATGTAAGGTTTTCATGTCAATCAACACACCAAAACGAAATTAATAAAGTAACTAACACTTTGAATACACAACCATTAACATCTAAACACATTTTATCATTCAAAATCAAAGGTTTAACTAACCCATTTCAAGTGTTCATGCTAGTTACACCAAATAACAAGATCGAGCCTACAAATTAGATACACGACATCACAATGAGCCATAGACACTAACTAACACCATTTCAAGTCAAAAACACGAATTTAGAGAAATCTAGAGTTTTAGAAATGTTACCCAAACGAGATGAAGTTGGTACCAAAATGAAGAGGATGAAGAGAGGATCACGAATATGTAATTTATTTTGTTGTAAGCCTCCTAGATCGAATTTAGATGATGATTGAATGAATTTGGTAATTGTGTGTGTGTTCTTGCTAGAGAGAAAGAGAGAGAGATGGAGATGGTTGAATGGTGGTGATTGGGGTGGACTAGTTGACCTAGTCAACTAGTTTTCCCCGTGTCAATTTTAGTCCCTCAAGTTTGAATCGGGTGCGTGAATTACCTAATCGAGATAATTTAAAACGGGTATTAACGAAAGATGTTAAAAATATATAACGGACTTTAAAATAGTTAAACGGAAAGTAACCGGAAAAAGGCAGGATGTTACAAGTAAGCACTTCACACACATAGCCAAAGTTCCTAATAGAGTTCAAGAGAGTTGTGAAAAAGTCAATCTTGACCAATTGACTTTTTCTCTCAATATTCATATCAATCTTCATAGATATTCATACATTCATACGATATTCATCCCAATACACCCCAATGTGAAGACCCGGAAATTTCCGACCAAATTTAAAATTAATCTTCATATGATTTTGACACGATAAGCAAAGTCTGTTAAGTTAAATATCAAACATTTTGAACTGTGTTCATGTTTTCATTTAACCTCGACCAGATTTCGACGATTCACGAACCGTTATATAATTGGATATGAATATATATGTATATATATACGTGTATATATTATAACTATAAAATGTTAACAATATATTAAATGTATAATACTTTACATTAAACGTATTTGTCTCAATATATGTTTAATATATTTATCGACGGAATTAGAAGATAATATCAAATGATTGAGTTATCAATTACATTGTGATATGATTACGGGTCTCTGTTGTGGGGTCCACTGTGATAAATTATATATATTATTATAAATATATATTAAACCGTCGGCAGCCCACGTGAAACTCGATTATGAGCTGGACAGGGTCAGGCCTCGATCACGGTCCATTTTGCCTTGACCACTCCGCGATCGCGGAGCTTATGGGTCCAGGCCTTGGGCTATAAAGCTCGAACGTGATCTGGTTTCATTTCATCAATTCATCTCTCAATCTCTCGACGTATATACATATATATATTATTATTATTAAACTTATTATTATTAAACTTATTATTAGTAGTAGTAGTATTATTATTATTATTAGTATATACATAAAATACTATGACGAAGTTATGGGCGAGTTATTTCAAACGGGTTTTTCGAGCAGGATAGAGCTAAGGAAATTATGGGTTATAACTATGGAGGTTATGAAAAATGTTCAGGGGTATTGTTCGTGAGTCAAACATAGTGTTTATCATCTCCGTTGCGTCTACGTACTTGCCTGCAATATTGAATCACAATATTGATACATGAGCATTCATATCTTATCTTTTATATATTAATAGTGTATCCCTGATTAGTGCTCGAGTATATATGATTATGCATGCTTGTATGCTTAATTTTGTCGTTAAATAGTTTATGACAAATCATGAATTTAATACATATGCTACTGAGATAAGGTATATGATATGCATGTCGTTGAAAAACTGGCGAAAAATTAATAACTTTTCATTTAGAAAGCGTATGGTTTCGATGAACGAATTAAAAGATATAGTCAACTGAATTATCATTAACTTTAGTATTATTATTAAAATGATTATTATTATTACGATCGACGTGATCGTTATCGTCGTTATTATTACTGTAGCAACCCGACCAAAACGCCATTGACGGCGCCGTCTACTTAGGTCCCGTTACGTGGTCATAAGTCTTTAAAATGACGTTTGACAAAAACATGTCACATTCATTTCAAATGTAAGGATGGTTCAAGTTTACAAAAGTAGTTCTACAATGAGTTACGTTACAAAATTTATAAGTACAAATGAAACCCATGCGACACAAGTAAAAGTAAAGTCAAAAGATGCTCCGTGTATGCATGTATACTCGACATCCAAGAAAGTATCAAAAGTGAGCGGAAGCATGTATCATATATCATTCTAGAACCTGAGAAAACATATAGAAAACTGTCAACGAAAAATGTTGGTTAAATCATAGGTGTAGTAATAAACGTTGTTTTTGAACCACAAGATTTTTTATTCCCATAACGTAGATTATCCAAAACATTTGCATTCCAAAAGTGTTATTATACGCGAGCACTCAATTATCAAGACTTAACCAACGTTACCCCATCACACAGTGTTATAACCTACACTAAAACAAGAAAATATATTTCATCCGCATAACGGTAGTGAACCGTCCGAATGAGGGTTTGTCAAACCCATATGGATCCATACAACATAAGTTCTCGCTTACACCCGGCAAGTGTAACTAATGATAATCGAATTGAGGCATTTCGTTCTAAACTCGCACGTGGAATGTTTGTTTTCGTACTTGTGTTCAAAGCATAAAAGTATGTAGTATAAAACTGTATATGTTTCTCATCCCATGATTTAAAAGTATAAAAGTTGTTGAAAGATGGGACTATGATCTCACCTCGAGTGCACGAGTAATAAAGGTACTTCACAAAGTAAACGTGTGCATGAAAGTTGTTTAGTCTTGACCTAAACAATTAGGGTTGTATCAATAGCGGTAAACACGATCGGTCAAAGATGTTCAATTAGTCCTATGGCTCGTTACGACTCGATTATATAGCATGCGAATCAAATTGTCAAGTTTCATGCAAGATACAAGTAAAGAATCATGTTAGAAAGATTGCATAATCATTTGGTTAAGTTTGACAAAAAGTCAAACTTGAGTCGGGTCAAAGTCAACGAAAAAGTCAACACGTTCGAGTCGGGTCCCGAACTATTTTTGTGTGCTAGTTATTCATATATAAGAATGTTAGAACAAGTTACATGTGAATCGGAGGTCCATAGAGTGCCAAACATTTTTCATATAATTGACAAGTAGGTCAGAACCTGGACACACCTTAGGTCGCGCCGTGACCCAAGACTGCCGCGCCGCGACATTTAACGGAAGCTGGTACCTGGTCAGTCTCAAATGTCCAAGTCTCAAATCAAAACTCTTTCAAGCATAAATCACAAACCGCTAACACTTAGAACTCGCACCTTATATCGTTAGAAAGCTAATTTGACAAAGAATACAACTAAACACATCTCATCAAACAAAAAAATCATTTTCAATAACCGATTTCTCGTCCAGTGGTCATTAAAAGTCTATTTTCAAAGTTTCAAGTTCTCAAAACTCATTTTAAGATTCGGGAATCCAATTCACACATATGGTATGCTGTTTTGAAGGTAATGAAACATACATTACAACTAAACACTTACTAATAACATTTCATGGCATTCAAAACATCAAAAGTTCGTTTTAGGCTTATCAAACCCTAACCAAAATTCACAAAAATCACTAATCATGTATTTGAAGTTTTCTTAATCAACCTACGCATCAAAACGAAGCTAGCGATACTAGTAACACAATTAAAACATGAACTTAAACAATTTAACAACATTAACTCATCCAAAATCAAAGATTAAGCAAACCCATTTTCAAGTTCATGCTAGTTACTCCAAAACAACAAATAGAGCATACAAATCATATATTCATGTTAGACTTGAGCCATAGACACTATTAACAACTTTATAATTCAAAAACATCAAGCACACAAAATCTAGTGATTTTAGAAAGTTACCCAAATGAGATGAAATTGGTATCGAGTTGTAGAGGATGAAGAGAGGATTCCAAATATGTAATTTGTTTTGTTGCTAGCCTCCTAATTCGAATTTAGATGATGAATTCTTGTTTTGAAGATTGAGAGAAAAATGGTGAAAGTATTTAAGAAAAGGGAAATGAAATGGAAAATGAAAGAAGGAGGTGGGTGTTGACCACTTTGACCTAGTCAAAGGTTTGGTCTTTTGGCAAGTCTAGTCCCTCTAGTTTATAAGCGGGTGCGTGAATTACCTAAACGAGATATTTTAGATACGCACATTAACGGGAGATGTTATAATCCAATAATGAAAATTATTAAGAATGTTAGCTAACGGAGGATACGAATCTAGTCACGAAGGATATTATTTAAAATAAAAAGACGGGCGTTAAAATAATTTAACGAAAAAATGCGGGATGTTACATTACCCACACCTTAAAAGAAATTTCGTCCCGAAATTTAGTTGGAAGTAATACTAGATGTCTCTTACTCGAGACCTAGCGTTGTCAATCCTATGAATGAGTGAAGGTACTTCCTTGGGCGTTTCCACGATTCTGGATAGTCGGGATTTACATCGTATTAAGGCTTGGTTTTACGATCCACAATTTCAACCGGTCTTTCTACGAAGAGGAGTTTGTCATCGATAGTAAGTTTATCTAGAAGTGTAGCATGTTCCTGTTCCGCAGGACACGTCTCTAAGTTTGTTACATGGAACGTAGGGTAAACGGAAACTTAATTGAGTCAAAAATACTAAACGGTAGGAAGCGGTTCCAATACGCCCCAAGATTTCAAAAGAATCAATATTGCGGATATGACTCTCCTCGATTTCCCGAAACAAATTACACCTTTCCGAGGTGCGGTTTTTCAATATTACACGGTTACTAACTTGGGATCCGGAAGGTTTACGTCTAACATAGGCATAGTCCTTTTGGCGACTACGGGCCGTCTTGAGCCCTTCTCGGGCTTGAACTATCTCAACGGTTATTTCTTAGATGAATTTCGGATCTGATGATTTGCTTGTTACCTACTTCGGTCCAACGAATAAGAGAACAACAATTGAGGCGCTGTAAGGTTTCGAAAGGTGCGGCGTTAATATACGAGTGGTAACTACCATTGTAAGAGGAATCAACTAAAGGCGACAATATAAGTTTGTAACATGTCTTTCCAAGATTTGAATTGTACGTTTGCTTGGTTCGTTGGTTTGTCGATGATACACGGTACTCATGTTTAAACGTGTTCCTAAAGCTTCTTGTAAAACTAGAAATGAAACGAGTATTTCTATCCGAGATAAATGACAATGGTACACCGTGTTGCAAAAGAATCCTCTAAAATATGCTTGAACAAGTTGGTTATGGTTCGAAAGCGTTTGCTGGAACAAGTTTCTTATTGGCTACTTGAAAAAAAAAAAAGTTCGTAAGGGCTAGTCACCCTCATGGTGAATACTAGTAATACATGAAGAGTCTCTCTCTCCGTTGAGGATTTAGATAAAAAGGTTTCCTCATACGAAAGTATGAGCGAAAAAGATGCGAGTGAAGCGAGAACTTAGGATAGGATGAGTTTACACCTTGAGGTGGCCATGAGTTGAGGCTTGGAAGGGGAACGAGATAGTACGCGTAGTTGTATAGTTCGGGGTTGAGTAGTAGTTAGCCGATTATCAGAAACACAAGGACGTTAAGTCAAAGAAGAAGGTGGTATCCTGGGATTGGGTGTTATCTTAAGTTCCAGTAATATTAGATGGAAATGGTGAAATAACAGAGCTATGTAACGTGGCACGTGATGACGAGAGGGTTGATCGGGTCTGATGTTATGCGAGGTGTACTAGGAAATAGTATTATTTTTACAACGAAATACTATTAAATACTATACAATTTTACACAAGATATTTATTTATTTATAGAATGGATATACCTAAACCTTGCTACAACACTTATAGGCAGTGTACCTAATCGTACAGTAGTGTAGTTTTTAGTAAGTCCGGTTCGTTCCACAGGGAAAATTAAACAAGCTTAACGCTATATTAGTTTTAATCTTATAAAAATACAAATATATATATATATATATATATATATATATATATATATATATGTAATATTATTATTATAAAAGGGAGTTTTTACTGTTTAATGACCTGTTTGTCGATTTTAAAACTTAAGTCGTAGTTAAAACCTAATGTAAAATATTAAAAATAAATAAAACTTAATTTAAAGCGTAAGTAAATAACGATAATGAAATTGCGATAAATAAAAGTGCTATAAAATAAAATTGCAATAACTAAAAAGTACGATAATTAAAAGTGCAATTAAATACAATGACAATAAATAAAAGTGCGATAATTAAAAGTGCAATTAAATATGAAATATATAAATTATGCTTATTTAAACTTCCGTAATCATGATGTTTGACGTGTTATTTTTAGTTTATTCCCATGGGTTAATTGTCCTTTGTCCTGGATTATTCGATATGTCCATACAGATTTATCCATAATAGTCCATCAGTCATAGTCATAAAGTGCGAAAGTCTTCGTCAAATTATTCTTATTCCCGAAGTCAAATATTCCAACTAATTGGGGATTCGAATTGTAACAAGGTCTTAATACTTTGTTTAATGAATACAGCAGGTTATCGACTGCGTGTAAACCAAGGTTTTACTACTTTGTTAACAATTACACCAATTACCCTTAAATGTATGAAACAACCCAACCCGTATTAAAACCGGCCCATAAAAAATTTTCCTTTTAATACGCGTTAAATAATACTTTAGGTCCCGTTACACATATTCCAAAACGTATTTGTTATCAAAGTAAGTTCATCGAACTTAAAACATACATTAATGATTTAAACTCCTTAATACAATGGTTCATTAATTAAATCGTAAACCGGTTATAATCATTATGACCCGACTAGTTACGTTTACACAAAACCGAGCATGGTGATTTGGGACTACGCTACCCAAAGCCTAATCGAGTCCAAAAGCAAGATCTTCTAAAGCAACCTAGTCGAGATCTCTAATTCCCAAGCTTACCCGAGCCGCCAAGCATGCGAACCTATAAAATATCAACAACAAGAGGGTAAGCTAACGCTTAGTGAGTGAGAATATACTACATACATATATATGCATAAAATGGACACGCCACAAAATAGCAAATACCGCATACCAGAGCAACCAAACATCAAGGCAAGCTAGTCTAAGCATACCGTAAGATCACTAAGCAATGAGCTAAAGATACATCAACAAAATATAAGTTTGCCAACAACGATGTGAACAATGCCAATAAGCTACACCCGGAGGGTTAGCTACAACACGACAATACAACATTATATGTATACAATATATATGTATATATATATATATATCTCTCGAATAACATAATTTGCTTACGCTTACAACACAATAACCATGGTTAACCAATCGTACAAGGGAACGATACTCGTAAGAGACCGTCGGAGTTCATAACATCCATTAGCGTTACTTAAACACCGCGTAATCACTAATCCCCCGTGTGATGTCTTAAACACCGCGACTAATTCACCCCCATGACAATGTGGCGTCTTAAACACCGCGACGAATCCACACGTCAATCAAAATAATAAGTGGTGTCTTGAACACCGCGACAATTCCACTCCCATGACAATGTGGTGTCTTAACCACCGCGACAATACCACATGCCAATCAAACAATGAGTAGTGTCTTAAACACCGCGAAACTACTACTCGTTACTTAGAATGTGGTGTCTTGAACACCGCGACAATACCACATTCATACTACACAAATAAATACATTATATACGTACACGCATAATTATTCCACTCACAATATTAACCCTTCGCCATTGGGGTTATATAATCCACATCACATGCCCATGTGATAGAGTACACGCAAGGTGTGCACCTCGTCAAAGATGGTCAACCAAAACGCACAACCGTGCCAATTGGACCTACACACAAGTCCATCAATCCACCTATATGTGAAGTGAGCTCTATAACCGAGAACCACTCCACCCGACCCGCACCCATCCTACACATACATATGCATATAGGATATTAACACTCACCTTAAGCCTTGATGAATGCAACCAAGTAATCCGCAACTCGTCAATAGAAAGTACCTATTCCATTATCACAAATTCAATAACACACTTAGATTGGATTTACAAACCAACCCAATTTGACACTTAGTGCAAATTCGACCCAAATGTAATTCCAAGTACAAACCGCGCCCAAACTAACCAATAATTACTAACACGGGTGAAAATGGTCCTAATATGCCAAGTAAACCCAAACACAAGTGTTAAACACATGTCTCACCCATTTTGACACCAAAACCCTAATTTTGACCCATTAAGTCAAAATCTCACCGTTTACAAGTCTTGACACCAAAACACATTTAACTCGGTTTAATACTTCAACTTAATCCATTTTAAGTTTATAAACCTTAATAAATCAACAATTGGGTCAAAATCATCACCAAACCCTAATTTTGGCTCTAGTCAAAATTAGTCAACTCCAAGAACCCTAAATGTCCCCAAAACCTCAATAATCACTAATACTAGTGATTATACACCATTTACAAGTCTTACAAGCATGAACTTGCACACCAAACCCAAAACCCGACATTAACAACAATAAACCCGAATCTTGGTGTTAACCTTCAATTAACAACTAAATGGGTTTCACCTATGAATCATACAATCAAAAGCCCTAAACTTGAATGATGAACACGAAAATGAATTTCGGAGTTAGAGCTTACCACTAGTATCACCGTGTAGCTAAGAACGAGGAGAACACACTTGTCAACTACGCCAAGGATCAACTCCCGATCCTTCCTTTCCAAAAATCCTTTTGAAATCAAATGGGTGTTTGAGTTTGAGAGGAAAAATGAAAAGAAAAGGGAAATTAAAATGAGAAATGAAATGAATGGATGAGGTTAAATCCTCAAATCTGGCTCAAACGCGAAAAGACCAAATTGCCCTTGAACTTCATTTAAATTTACAAGAATCTGGTGCCAGTTCGCACCATTCGCCGCGCCGCTGCCTAATTCGTCGCGCCGCGACGATTGCCTCGAACTGGTGACTTTGTTAACAAGCTTTCTGATATGGATTTATTCGAAACGCCGCGCCGCGGCTCCCTTTGTCGCGCCGCGACACCCAACGTGGCCTGACACATTTTCTCGCATACAAGACTTTAACACCCAAACATGTATCGAACCCTTCATACGCCTGTCGTACATACACTATACACCTATAAATCATGTACGGGGAAAAACGGGGTGTTACAACTCTCCCCCACTTAGACTCGATCACGTCCTCGTGATCCTTGTCATTTAACCAAACGGACCACACTTCACGGTCCTCAAACATAAGTCCAAACCGACTTTCCTAAGCAATTCTTCCCACTGAATTGCCTTTAACAACTAAATCGTCACCCGCGATTTATCAAATCCACAATCCGAGCACTAAAACCATGCTCATTCCCTAACATCGGGAAAACTCAACCAATCTCGTACAGAGATATCAACCCCTTAGCGTACCCTTACCGAGTACAACGCTAAAAGCAACCAAGTCTCAACCTAAGGTCAACAATCCGAAACGATGAAGACCGAACCAACGAATCCTGACGGATAACACCAATCACTAAACATCCCTTGTAGTGCGCAATACGATCAATACGCAACTACCGTAACATCATAATCAAAAGGCTAAAACCGATAGCGCCCAAAACGACTATGAAAACGCCAAATCCAAAGGTGTACAAAATCGACTATCGTCACACCCGTAACAACACGTGAGCGAAACACGGCTATCGCATCACTAATCATACCACATGGTCCTCGCGACCCCACCATCGGCGTATAAAAACACCCGATCGATCACACAACACGGTCCTTACGACCCCACCATTGGTGTATAAAACAACCAACAGATCAACATCACGGTCCTTACGACCCCACCATCGGTGTATAAAACAACCGACAGATCACACAACACGAAGGCTGGCCGAAAACACACGCGCCTTAGTGAATCCGAACTACACGCGATTCACTACCATGATGAAGTCAGCGAACCCGAATATCATGCTTCACCAATCAATAATCCCATGATGAAGTCAGCGGACCCCGAAGGTCATGCTTCACCAATCTCAACACCGGATGAAGTCAGCGGACTCCGAAAGTCATGCTTCACCAATATAACATCTCGCTCATGATGAAGTCAGCGGACCCCGAAGGTCATGCTCCACCAATCGCATACTCCCATGATAAAGTCAGCGGACCCTAAAGGTCATGCTTCATCAACCACCAATACCATGATGAAGTCAGCGGACCCGAAAGTCATGCTTCATCAATCAACGCCCTTTTGGCCTCGAACGACGAGTAGCGTAACATCGCGCTCTGCTACGCCATAGTGAATCCTAACGGATACCACTAACCATTCACATACACGAGCAAGAACCACCTATATCAAACATAGGCACAAAACAATTATTCTCTAGAAGAGAATCCGAGACACACCTCCCTTAATCGAAGGATTTCACCTTGCTCGCCAAACACGTCCATTATCTCTCAATCGAGATTTACCACATTACCACCTCGGTGATAATTCAAATCCAAACCATAAGTACAATTTATCCGAAATTGTAATCTACCACAAATCGACCAAAATCAGGTCTCGACAACATTTTCCGGATCTACCAAAAGCATCATCCGAAATCTCACACTAAAACTTCCTCGTGCGGGAGTGTACCTCCCCCATTTGGAACTACGTCCCATATCCACAACTCGTACAACCATACAATGCTACCTAAGGTAGACTTTACAAAGATTGGGCTCACACGACCCGTCACCATATCTTGCTCCAGCCTTGAGCACACAAAGGATTTCAATCAATCCTTAAACACTTCGAGCAAAAAGTGTACCACGATTACACAAACCATACCTTCGCAATCATCCAATTGCTTTAGTTTGTCAAATTCCACCTAGTCAATCATGTACCTAAGGATTTTACTTCGGTACCCTAAGTACAATGTAACCGCAACATAATCGGAGTCGAACACCACGCTAGTAGGTATAAAAGAGGCACCTAATGTCGCGTCATAAAGACTCCATTACCAACATACATCGAGATTCAAAACACTCGATCTCAAGGGTTTCAGCCCACCCGTCGAACCTCACGGTTCATCGACCTCAACACAAAAGCGAACACGCGCTTAACAACCGAACACCAACCCATTTCCATGGCTTGGTAGAAACATTTTACAAATATCAAGGAATGCTTGGTTACACCAAGTCTTACGCCCTTCGCCCGTCAATCAAAACGTCGTCATAGGGTACTTCCATTAGGAACGTCACCCATATCAATAACATGCACAACACAATGCATTTAATAAACTCAACTTCAAACGGCACTTAATAAATAATCAAAAGACATATTTATTAAAACGAAACGTACCTTAACGTCTCCTTGCCGCCCCCGTCCTTGCTAACTTGGGACAATCCGACTTACGATGTCCTTCTTCTTGGCAATTAAAGCACACCATGCCATCACCCTTTGGTACCGAACATTCCCAAGACTTGTGACCCCTCACACCACAATTGTAACATCTAGCCGCACTAGAATCCAGTATACCCGTTCGCGTACCACCCGTGCTCACACTCGGACCCTTAGTCCTCTTACTCGGAGCACCATAAGAAACAACCTTTCTCTCCCTTGAAGGTTCACCCTTCTTCGATCGTGAATACGACTCGAAACCTCTAGCCGCGGCGAATAACTCCGCAAACGATTTCGCCTGAACTCTGCTAATATTACTCTTCAAGTCATCATTCAAGGTTCGAAAGAAATCTTGCATCAACAAATGATCATTCCCCAAATACTCCGGGCAAAAACGAGCCTTCGCCATAAAGGTCGTCTTGAGAGTATTCAAATCCATAGACCCTTGTCGCAAATTTCGCAACTCATTACGCAATTCCCACAAATCGGCCGAAGTACGGAACTCCTCGAAGAATTCATCCTTAAACTCGTCCCACGATAAGGCCAAAAATGTTTCGCCATCGACAAGATCAATCTTACCATCCAACCAATCCCTCGCCCTACCCCGCAACAAACTCGTAGCGAGTCTCGTCTTTTTCTCGGGAGGGCAATCAATAGTACGAAAACACCCTTCAACATCCGAGATCCAAGTTGTGCTTACCAAAGGATCCGGTTTTCCGTCATACATCGGGGGTTTAGTCCTCATGAAGCTCTTAAGACAACGCTCCATTTCATCACTACTTTGAAGTTCGGAATACTTCCTATCCATTTCTTCTCGAAACGCACTCATTTGCTCCGCAACGGCGGCTGCAACTCTAGCGTTAAACTCCGCGTCATTCACCTCGATCTCGTTTCGCGTCGTCATTCTAAAGAATGCAAAACGATTAGTCCACGAACGTATAAAACCGCACGCACAACACCGTCCCATCTTGCTAAACACTCATCGTACATCACTCGTTAGACACAATTTGCACCCGTAATAAGGTTTACAAGTCCTTATTACGCACACACGCCGCATCGACTCGTTAGTACAACGACTGCCTCGCTCGATGATATAAACAAACACAACCACAAACAAAACACAACGCAAGAATCAATATCGCAACACAATAGCATATTAATAATATCTGCATTACTAATATAAACGTTAGTCAACCTATAATTAAGGCACTAACTAAACCCATTCCGACCCGTAATCCTACAAGTCCCGCAACAAATAAGCACACACAAAAGTCTAAGTCTAGGCACCTATCTCAAGTCACTAACTAAATCCCTTAGACCATGCTCTGATACCACTTGAAACAACCCAACCCGTATTAAAACCGGCCCATAAAAATTTTTCCTTTTAATACGCGTTAAATAATACTTTAGGTCCCGTTACACATATTCCAAAATGTATTTGTTATCAAAGTAAGTTCATCGAACTTAAAACATACATTAATGATTTAAACTCCTTAATACAATGGTTCATTAATTAAATCGTAAACCGGTTATAATCATTATGACCCGACTAGTTACGTTTACACAAAACCGAGCATGGTGATTTGGGACTACGCTACCCAAATCCTAATCGAGTCCAAAAGCAAGATCTTCTAAAGCAACCTAGTCGAGATCTCTAATTCCCAAGCTTACCCGAGCCGCCAAGCATGCGAACCTATAAAATATCAACAACGAGAGGGTAAGCTAACGCTTAGTGAGTGAGAATATACTACATACATATATATGCATAAAATGGACACGCCACAAAATAGCAAATACCGCATACCGGAGCATCCAAACATCAAGGCAAGCTAGTCTAAGCATACCGTAAGATCACTAAGCAATGAGCTAAAGATACATCAACAAAATATAAGTTTGCCAACAACGATGTGAACAATGCCAATAAGCTACACCCGGAGGGTTAGCTACAACACGACAATACAACATTATATGTATACAATATATATGTATATATATATATATATATATATATATATATATCTCGAATAACATAATTTGCTTACGCTTACAACACAATAACCATGGTTAACCAATCGTACAAGGGAACGATACTCGTAAGAGACCGTCGGAGTTCATAACATCCATTAGCGTTACTTAAACACCGCGTAATCACTAATCCCCCGGGTGATGTCTTAAACACCGCGACTAATTCACCCCCATGACAATGTGGCATCTTAAACACCGCGACGAATCCACACGTCAATCAAAATAATAAGTGGTGTCTTGAACACCGCGACAATTCCACTCCCATGACAATGTGGTGTCTTAACCACCGTGACAATACCACATGCCAATCAAACAATGAGTAGTGTCTTAAACACCGCGACACTACTACTCGTTACTTAGAATGTGGTGTCTTGAACACCGCGACAATACCACATTCATACTACACAAATAAATACATTATATACGTACACGCATAATTATTCCACTCACAATATTAACCCTTCGCCATTGGGGTTATATAATCCACATCACACGCCCATGTGATAGAGTACACACAAGGTGTGCACCTCGTCAAAGATGGTCAACCAAAACGCACAACCGTGCTAATTGGACCTACACACAAGTCCATCAATCCACCTATATGTAAAGTGAGCTCTATAACCGAGAACCACTCCACCCGACCCGCACCCATCCTACACATACATATGCATATAGGATATTAACACTCACCTTAAGCCTTGATGAATGCAACCAAGTAATCCGCAACTCGTCAATAGAAAGTACCTATTCCATTATCACAAATTCAACAACACACTTAGATTGGATTTACAAACCAACCCAATTTGACACTTAGTGCAAATTCGACCCAAATGTAATTCCAAGTACAAACCGCGCCCAAACTAACCAATAATTACTAACACGGGTGAAAATGGTCCTAATATGCCAAGTAAACCCAAACACAAGTGTTAAACACATGTCTCACCCATTTTGACACCAAAACCCTAATTTTGACCCATTAAGTCAAAATCTCACCGTTTACAAGTCTTGACACCAAAACACATTTAACTCGGTTTAATACTTCAACTTAATCCATTTTAAGTTTATAAACCTTAATAAATCAACAATCGGGTCAAAATCATCACCAAACCCTAATTTTGGCTCTAGTCAATATTAGTCAACTCCAAGAACCCTAAATGTCCCAAAACCTCAATAATCACTAATACTAGTGATTATACACCATTTACAAGTCTTACAAGCATGAACTTGCACATCAAACCCAAAACTCGACATTAACAACAATAAACCCAAATCTTGGTGTTAACCTTCAATTAACAACTAAATGGGTTTCACCTATGAATCATACAATCAAAAGCCCTAAACTTGAATGATGAACACGAAAATGAATTTCAGAGTTAGAGCTTACCACTAGTATCACCGTGTAGCTAAGAACGAGGAGAACACACTTGTCAACTACGCCAAGGATCAACTCCCGATCCTTCCTTTCCAAAAATCCTTTTGAAATCAAATGGGTGTTTGAGTTTGAGAGGAAAAATGAAAAGAAAAGGGAAATTAAAATGAGAAATGAAATGAATGGATGAGGTTGAATCCTCAAATCTGGCTCAAACGCGAAAAGACCAAATTGCCCTTGAACTTCATTTAAATTTACAAGAATCTGGTGCCAGTTCGCACCATTCGCTGCGCCGCGGCCTAATTCGTCGCGCCGCGACGATTGCCTCGAACTGGTGACTTTGTTAACAAGCTTTCTGATCTGGATTTATTCGAAACGCCGCGCCGTGGCTCCCTTTGTCGCGCCGCGACACCCAACGTGGCCTGACACATTTTCTCGCATACAAGACTTTAACACCCAAACATGTATCGAACCCTTCATACGCCTGTCGTACATACACAATACACCTATAAATCATGTACGGGGAAAAACGGGGTGTTACAATGTAATCCACCCATGTTTCAACAAGTCTATTAACTATTAATCCTGTTCCGTGTCCGGTAAAATGAACAATTATTGGTATTTATAGATATCCTGCCCACCGTACCCAGTCAAGCGTATGTGGTTATATATAAATACGTCAAATTATAAGTCTATATATTAAATTAACGAGGTATCGTTTAGTTAATATAAAGCCCATTAATAGCCCATAGTATAATTTTCACAAGTGTCGTTCTTTTGTCCAAACCCCAATTATGATACAAAGCCCAATTGCCCAATTTTAGTATTTAGCCCAACATCACGATTACTTCGGCATTAAATAAGCATAATAATAACTTAGCTACGAGACATTAATTTAAAAATAACAATAACCATAACTTACAGTGATTAAAAATAGCGTAGCGTTACACGGACAGAATTTTGACTTACACCCTTACAACCTTTGCTAACATACCCTTATTATTAGAATTTAAAATTAAAATTAGAATTAAAATATATATATATATATATATATATATATATATATATATATATATATATATATATATATATATATATATACGTGATAGATAGAGATGGATAAAAGATGGATATATCGTTCACCAAACTGCGAATTTATTGGCATGTGGCCTCTCACCTACTGCCATGCGATCGCATGGTTTTTAGCCTTCCTGGCCATGCAATCGCATGGCCACTTTTTCCAGCCCACATGTTGTTGTTTGCATTCTGCCGACTGTTTTTATAAATAAATATAATATATAAATAATTATAAGAATTATTTAAATATTATATTATATTTATGTGCATAGTTGACTTGTAATTTTTAGTCCGTTGCGTCGAGCGTTGAGAGTTGACTTTGGTCCCGGTTCTGGTTTTTCGAACGTCCTTGAGTATAATTTAATATCTTGTACTTTGCGTTTCGCGTCTTGTACTCTTGTAATTTTGAGACGTTTCTTATCAATGATTGGAACCACTTTGATTGTATTTTGTACTTTTGAGCTTTTTGGTCGTTTGCATCTTCAATTCATCGAATCTGTCTTTTGTTTTCACCTTTTATTATTTAAACGAATATCACTTGTAAATAGAACAATTGCAACTAAAAGCTTGTCTTTCTTGAGGGATAATGTGTAGTGACCCGAACTTTTCCATGTTTATATATATTAATTGAGATTGATATTTACATGATTAAATGTTTCCAACATATTAAGCAATCAAACTTGTTAAGACTTGATTAATTGAAATATGTTTCATATAGACAATTGACCACCCCAGTTGACCGGTGATTCACGAACGTTAAAACTTGTAAAAACTATATGATGACATATATATGGATATATATATATAGTTAACATGATACTATGATAAGTAAACATATCATTAAGTATATTAACAATGAACTACATATGTAAAAACAAGACTACTAACTTAATAATTTTTAAACGAGACATATATGTAACGATTATCGTTGTAAAGACATTTAATGTATATATATCATATTAAGAGATATTCATACATGATAATATCATTATAATATAATAATTTAAAATCTCATTTGATATTATAAACATTGGGTTAACAACATTTAACAAGATCGTTAACCTAAAGGTTTCAAAACAATACTTACATGTAACGACTAACGATGACTTAACGACTCAGTTAAAATGTATATACATGTAGTATTTTAATATGTATTTATACACTTTTGAAAGACTTCAATACACTTATCAAAATACTTCTACTTAACAAAAATTCTTACAATTACATCCTCGTTCAGTTTGATCAACAATTCTACTCGTATGCACCCGTATTCGTACTCGTACAATACACAGCTTTTAGATGTATGTACTATTGGTATATACACTCCAATGATCAGCTCTTAATAGCCCATGTGAGTCACCTAACACATGTGGGAACCATGATTTGGAAACTAGCATGAAATATCTCATAAAATTACAAAAATATGAGTAATCATTCATGACTTATTAACATGAAAACAAAATTACATATCCTTTATATCTAATCCATACACCAACGACCAAAAACACCTACAAACACTTTCATTCTTCAATTTTCTTCATCTAATTGATCTCTCTCAAGTTCTATCTTCAAGTTCTAAGTGTTCTTCATAAATTCTACAAGTTCTAGTTACATAAAATCAAGAATACTTTCAAGTTTGCTAGCTCACTTCCAATCTTGTAAGGTGATCATCCAACCTCAAGAAATCTTTGTTTCTTACAGTAGGTTATCATTCTAATACAAGGTAATAATCATATTCAAACTTTGGTTCAATTTCTATAACAATAACAATCTTATTTCAAGTGATGATCTTACTTGAACTTGTTTTCGTGTCATGATTCTGCTTCAAGAACTTCGAGCCATCCAAGGATCCGTTGAAGATAGATCCATTTTTCTCTTTTCCAGTAGGTTTATCCAAGGAACTTAATGTAGTAATGATGTTCATAACATCATTCGATTCATACATATAAAGCTATCTTATTCGAAGGTTTAAACTTGTAATCACTAGAACATAGTTTAGTTAATTCTAAACTTGTTCGCAAACAAAAGTTAATCCTTCTAACTTGACTTTTAAAATCAACTAAACACATGTTCTATATCTATATGATATGCTAACTTAATGATTTAAAACCTGGAAACACGAAAAATACCGTAAAACTGGATTTACGCCGTCGTAGTAACACCGCGGGCTGTTTTGGGTTAGTTAATATAAACTATGATAAACTTTGATTTAAAAGTTTTTATTCTGAGAAAATGATTTTTATTATGAACATGAAACTATATCCAAAAATTATGGTTAAACTCAAAGTGGAAGTATGTTTTCTAAAATGGTCATCTAGACGTCGTTCTTTCGACTGAAATGACTACCTTTACAAAAATGACTTGTAACTTATTTTTCCGACTGTAAACCTATACTTTTTCTGTTTAGATTCATAAAATAGAGTTCAATATGAAACCATAGCAATTTGATTCACTCAAAACGGATTTAAAATGAAGAAGTTATGGGTAAAACAAGATTGGATAATTTTTCTCATTTTAGCTACGTGAAAATTGGTAACAAATCTATTCCAACCATAACTTAATCAACTTGTATTGTATATTATGTAATCTTGAGATACCATAGACACGTATACAATGTTTTGACCTATCATGTCGACACATCTATATATATTTCGGAACAACCATAGACACTCTATATGTGAATGTTGGAGTTAGCTATACAGGGTTGAGGTTGATTCCAAAATATATATAGTTTGAGTTGTGATCAATATTGAGATACGTATACACTGGGTTGTGGATTGATTCAAGATAATATTTATCGATTTATTTCTGTACATCTAACTGTGGACAACTAGTTGTAGGTTACTAACGAGGACAGCTGACTTAATAAACTTAAAACATCAAAATATATTAAAAGTGTTGTAAATATATTTTGAACATACTTTGATATATATGTATATATTGTTATAGGTTCGTGAATCAACCAGTGGCCAAGTCTTACTTCCCGACGAAGTAAAAATCTGTGAAAGTGAGTTATAGTCCCACTTTTAAAATCTAATATTTTGGGATGAGAATACATGCAGGTTTTATAAATGATTTACAAAATAGACACAAGTACGTGAAACTACATTCTATGGTTGAATTATCGAAATCGAATATGCCCCTTTTTATTAAGTCTGGTAATCTAAGAATTAGGGAACAGACACCCTAATTGACGCGAATCCTAAAGATAGATCTATTGGGCCTAACAAACCCCATCCAAAGTACCGGATGCTTTAGTACTTCGAAATTTATATCATATCCGAAGGGTGTCCCGGAATGATGGGGATATTCTTATATATGCATCTTGTTAATGTCGGTTACCAGGTGTTCACCATATGAATGATTTTTATCTCTATGTATGGAATGTGTATTGAAATATGAAATCTTGTGGTCTATTATTATGATTTGATATATATAGGTTAAACCTATAACTCACCAACATTTTTGTTGACGTTTTAAGCATGTTTATTCTCAGGTGATTATTAATAGCTTCCGCTGTCGCATACTTAAATAAGGACGAGATTTGGAGTCCATACTTGTATGATATTGTGTAAAAACTGCATTCAAGAAACTTATTTTGTTGTAACATATTTGTATTGTAAACCATTATGTAATGTTCGTGTGTAAACAGGATATTTTAGATTATCATTATTTGATAATCTACGTAAAGCTTTTTAAACCTTTATTGATGAAATAAAGGTTATGGTTTGTTTTAAAATGAATGCAGTCTTTGAAAAACGTCTCATATAGAGGTCAAAACCTCGCAACGAAATCAATTAATATGGAACGTTTTTAATCAATAAGAACGGGACATTTCATAATGCTATGAAATATATGTTCATTTTTAGCATTATCAAATATTCCCACACTTGAGTGTTGCTTGTCCTCAAGCAATATAGTCTAGAAATAAAAATATTAGAATCACTTGTTTATTCTTCACACTTTGTACATCAGTGATTTCTATACGGCGGTATAAACAATGGTAGTAACGTTGTGGTTTACAGTTCCACATGACTATGAAAAGTTAGATCCATTAAGGAAATTGGATCTTTATGAAAACATTTGATCTTTTGAAAATACAATCTAGTTTTTACCCTAGATAAATTTTCCGGAATAACCCTTCACCGGTGTTTGCAAATTATTTTTGTGGGTTTGGTGGGTTTCAGATTTAAAAATTTTGGCTAAAAACTTG
The DNA here is from genome assembly GCF_046630445.1 of Rutidosis leptorrhynchoides. Lineage (NCBI taxonomy): Eukaryota > Viridiplantae > Streptophyta > Magnoliopsida > Asterales > Asteraceae > Rutidosis > Rutidosis leptorrhynchoides. The sequence goes on along the minus strand of NC_092336.1, from coordinate 328,473,418 downwards.
CGGTTTTGTGTCACCCACTTGCTAACCTTGTATTGAGAAAGCAACACGTTAAGTATACTTGCTCCGTATATTACCTTTCGGTAAACTACCGTCTGATTGTAAAGGAAATCATTGAACAAGCAATTGTTAAGGCAATGTCCCCTGACATGCTTTTAATTATGGTCTATAACGTGTCGGATGCATTTACTATCCTTGGTAGGAGCAATAGTAAAGCTCACCCTTATGGTTTTTCGATTTGGCACAAGGTCCTGTCTTCGACCATACTATGCAACCACCGTTCTTACGGTTGATACCCGATTTGGTTCAGGTGACCTAATGAATTCCAGGTGAATTCCTAGGATTTTACGTTCAATGGTAATGAACGCATTAAAAATGGGTTTTTCAGAAAACAAATCGGTTTGTAATTTTGATCAAAATATTTTCTCGTTCAAGCTCGAGTTTAGATATCATCGAATACCATGAGTTTGTAATTCTCAATCTTTAAAGTCAATCTCAAGGATTGAGTAATATCAGTCTTAAAAGCTGATTTTTAATCTTTAAGGAGATTATCCTTTCTGGAGATCTGATTCATTAGTCTTATCAAGCTAATTTGCACGGCGTCCTCCCCATTCTACGAGACAGATCCTATCATGGTTAGGATAAGTCTGACCACTTGGCGACCCTGTTTGATGCTGAGGTCCATGGATTTCCTGCTGATTTTAGTGATGACTTTTCTAGATTTTTCGTCAACCTACAGTTGGTCTGGACGACAACTTCATGACCTAAATCAAGAAGCGCGTGTCTTTTTCGGAAGACTTTACTTTCTTTTAATGATGGAGTAGATTCATCGTGTAGATCCATCTTTTCTTACAGTAAATCGGGTAAAACTGATTAAATTAGTCCAAAGCAAAAGTATCTTCAATTATTTGTTACAGAAATATGTGATATATGTTCAAAATAACTTGATAAATTTTTCCCACACTTGGCTTTTTATTTTCTTTTATTTGCCTTTTTATTGTCCTCTATTCCATTTTAAATGAATTCTAACATTTTGGTTTGTTTCTCAATTTATGTCATTTCCAAGGTAACAATAATTTCGGTGTTAACACCTAGTTTTATCGTTCATAAATATGTATAAACATGATTTTGAGTTCATTTAATTGAAAATTTTGGAAAATTTTACGAGAATTGGGTAGTCAGTATATAAGACTAGGGCTGTTCTTTATTATCAGAGAGCACTAGATTCTAATACAACTACTGCGTTACTAGTATTTCTAATGGTAACCAAGTGTTTAAATTTAAAATTTTAAAAATCCGAAAGAATTTAACCCCTTCCCACACTTAAGATCTTGCAATGCCCTCATTTGCAAGAAATCAGTAACAATTTAAATTATTGAGGGTAATTAGCGTAGAAAAATGATTAAATTTTACCAAAGTTTCCAAACATATTGGCGTTTGTTTGCTGAATGATAAATGGTGCACATCATTTGTTCATTCCGTCTTGTTGTTACATCACATTTGTTTTTCGTTTTGTCGTCAAAAGTATTAGCTTTTGCTGAACTTAATGCCAGTCTTTGAAAATGCGTTGTTTTACCCTGTTGTGTATAATTGACAATATACATACATACAAATATAAACAAGCATGTTAATTTGAAATGGGACTTAAAATCCCACTTTCAAATCAAATATGAAATATTAGTACAACATAATAAAAATATTAAACAATACTTTAATGTATCACAATATCATATGTTTAAACATAAATAAATAAAAATAATAAAAAGATAAAAATCATAGAAATCACCAACTGGAACTATGTCAATCTGGATAGGGGTTCCAGTTCGTGTCATCGTCTGGGTTCCATGGTTGGTGATAGGTGTACCGGTAGGCCTGGTTAGGATCGTAGAGAGTATATGGTGGTCTCATCTCGGGCTAGTGTTGAGGATAGTAAGCGGGTCGGGTCAGAACGTAGTGATCCTGAGGTGACAGTCGGCTCATAATCTGACGCTGATGATAGTCCCATCTATCATGCTGTCGTTGCCTGGAATGCTCGTAATCATTCCAAGCTTGCCACTGCTCCATCTGACGAAATCTCTCCGCGTTTGTCATATCTACCTCATCTATATGCTGGTAGACATCAGTCATAGCCTTCCGAATGACATCCCTAATGTCATCCGCTTCCTCTATTTCCTCTTCTGATCCTCTCTCTACCTGTGGATGACTACCTTCATAGGGTATTGCCTGGTTGCATCTACTCTTCCATACCTGAGCACCCACATAAACCTTCAATCCTAAAGGCTCGACCTGTTCCCTACATTCCAAAAGTGGACCCCCTTCGTCCTTATCTACACCTAAATACTCTCCAATGAGAGTAACAAAAATACCTCCTCCAATTATCCCCCCTTCCTATATTCCTTCAACCATCTTAGATAAATAAAAACCAACACAGTAGGGGATATTAACAAAGCCTCTTGGGTCTCGAATACACTTTAGGTAAAATAAATCATGTAAGATCAATTTTTCCTTGTTGTAACCTCTCTGTGTAATCGAGTTAGCCAAAAATCTATGAATTATACGAAGCTCGGCTTTGTTAATATGTAAGTAGGAGTGTTTTCATCCCAGTGTAAAAACATTATAGTTTTACATACGCCTCCAGACGGCGTTCGCGTCAAAATTCCTATCTACCCTTTCACCACGATAAATCAAATTCATACAATCGGGTAGTAGGAATTCACTAGGAGTGTAAATCTGTAATGCCCTGGCCATATCCAGCATGGACATCATGTACATCCTACGGCCAAGTATAAACCTAAGAAAACTTTTATCATCTAACCTATCTACATCTACATTTAACGCTATAGTATTCATCAGCTCAACACACCATTCCTTATATACAGGCCTACGAATGGTGAATAGACGTTCCCAATCGGGAAAAGAAGAACTGCCATACCTTTGGATCAGATGGAGTCTAACTCGGTTAGCTAGTTGGACTCTTTCCAAAGGATCCCAATCGATTACTCTTGGCACCTCTACATTTTTCGGTAGCAGTTTGAATTTGTTACTTTGATATGATGGGTAATCTCTCCAGCTTCTATCGAATCTCAGATTAGGATGCAACGTGTGTTCAGGAATTGTTGGGTATTCTACTGGTGGATGCATCGGAAATACTATGAAGGCATCAACAAATTGTAGCGGATCATAATAAGGTACGTGTTGATCAGGCTATTTTTGTGGTTCCTGTTGTTGTTCCGGTTCAGGTTCATATTGCATTTCAGGTTCAGGTTCTGGAGCAGGTCGTCTAGATGATGATGATGAACCTCCAGTATCAGTATTAGTAAATCTCTGCAAAACACATTAAACACAAAATTTGTGCATCCAAATATGCATTAGTGTTAGCAAAATAACAAATTAACATAATTACAATAACATGTTAAATCAAAATTAAACTTATATACATTTTCACAATTTTAACAATTCTACACTTTTTTCAAATAAGCATATATGAAAATGTATACAAAGTTCATAAGCATTTAACTCAAATAACATGTCAAAATAGTCATTACTAGCAATTAAACAAGTCTCAAATGGCAATTATATCAAATTTATCTAGTTCATGAATTTTAGACTTAAAAAGTCTACTTTAATCTCCAAAAATCATGTTTAGGATCAAAGTTTGGATCATTTAACTACCTAAACATGTTACACTACATAATTTAGCAATAATTCATGACAAAAATCGTCCATAACCTGTTTATATCAAAAAGCCCCAAATTGCTCAAGAACACAAACCCTAGATTTCTAAAAATTTTGAAGTTTTTGGCTTCAAATCATGTTAAATAGCATCAATCTAGGTTATACATGCATAAAATACTAACAATTTAACTCTAATTACACTAGAAATTAATAAAATCAAATTAGGTAAATTATAGCTCAAGAACACTAAAAATCAAATTTAAAGACGTTTAGGAGTGAAATTGTTACCCTTTTTGATAAACTCCTTATCAAATTCATGTTTAGAGCGGATTGTAGCAAGAAATTTGGTGAATTTTGGTGAAAAATTGATGAAATTTGAGAGGGTTTTGGGAGAGTTTTCGTGTATTGTGTTTGTTGTGGTTAAGAGAAGAGCTCGCTGGACTTTTCTTCCTGAGCTGAAATCCAGCCTCATGCGATCGCATGAGGTTGCAGTGCAAATTCCATGCGATCGCATGGGGTTCGGGTACAGTGATTTTCACTTTTTTTTTTTTTATAAAAATCTTATAACTTTTAAAACATATGATTAACTTAAATTTTAAAAATTTGTTTCTTTTTAGGATGAGGGCGTTTCGGATAGTTGTCCTAGTCCGTCCCTCGACAAAATTTTAAAATTTGTCAATTCAAAGCGCGGTTTTAAAAGTAAAGATTTTTGGGTTTTTTAAATGTTTTTGGCATACTTTAGTTCAATAAGATTAAAAATAATGATAATAAAAGTTCTCGTCCCTCCCTTGGGTAGAGCAATTTCGGTTCAAAGACCTAGTCGTCAACTCACGACGAATTTTTAGAAATCAATTTTTAACTTAGCGAAATAAAGTAAATTTTTGTTTTTAAATTCACACCAAACTTAAATTTAAAATGCATAAAATTAAAAATTCATATTAAAAATTCACATCAAACTTAAATTATATTTTTGTTTTTATACATACAAACTTATATTAAAAATATTAATTTTTCAAATATTTACAATTTTAAATATATTAATTTTAAAAAGTTACATTAATAATTTAATATTAATATATTAAATTTAAAAACATAAGAAAATTAAAAATTAAAAATATTTTTGGTCTTTTATCCCACTTTAATCAATCAAATATTATCAAAAATATACGCCCCTCTTTTCGGTAAAGTAATTTCGGCTATATTACCTAGTTTTACTCCTGACGAATTTCTGAAATATTTTGGGTTGATTGCTTAAAGATATTTATACCTTAAGAATAAACGGTAAATTTTGCAGTGATGTAATAAACTTTTGTATGATATCAATAATTTCGATCGCAAAACCTAATTTTATTGAATACCAATTTAATACTTTATAACGAACAATTTAGCGTTTAATATCAAAAGGTTAAAAGCAATAAAATAAAAATAAAAACTGTACATACTTACCTGTGAAATAGAATTCTTAGTGACCTGCTTTAACCCACTCATAAGATAGTCGGACAAATTGGTTTTCCATAGCTACATAGGCGTAACCTCGAGCATTCAACGTTTTTTCTTCGAAACATATGAACGGTCCATCTCTGCATAAAGTAACGAATTCGGTATTGGAATATGTCTGATTCGTCGAACATTTTCCTTCGTGTGACCATTTTTCGCATTTGTGACATCTTTCAAGGTGTCGTGCTCTTCTTTTCGCTGCGGATTTTGATTTTCCTTTACCAAACTGTAACTTATTATTTTCGTTCCTGGATTCTTTTCTTACTCCATCCAATTTACCTCTGATTAATGATACCAATTCACTTGGAAGGGTGTCATTATTACGTTTAGTGATCAAAGCGTGTAGCATTAGACCATGGTTTAATTCACAGGAAGTCTTCATCTCGTAAAACCTAAAAAAAATAAAAATTCAGAATGGGGGGAGAAGACTAGTTCTTTAGGGTCTGCTTGGGAAAGACCATTCGGATTCCATTTTCAAGAACTACACGAAAACAAAAAATCTAATTCTAACAGAAATACATATTACCCTAAAAAGATTCGAACCTCCCCACACTTAGTTGAAATTGTGATTAACGTTATTTTCAATTGGATGATCAACAACTTGTATATCTTTGACTTTTACTTCAATCCATTTGTTGATTTCCTCTGTAACTTTCACAAGTTCAACTAACATCGCCTTTTCTTTTGGCAATAAATTGGATATTAATCGGTTACATAACTTAAAGTTTCCCTTAATCCTAGCATCGTGAATCCGTTTATAGAGTTTCTTCGTTAAACTGTTAAAAACGGGTTCATCTAATTTCGTATCATCAACGGGGTTCTTTGTGATCGGATCATCATTAAGTGTTTCTTCATCTTCCCCACACTTATTCGTTTTTATTGGTTTAACAGTTTTGGTTGGTGGAGGTCTAAACTTTCGGTTCACAAAGGTGATCGATTTATCACCATCCCTAAGTGTCATTCTACCTTCTCTTACATCAATGAATGTCTCGATGGTTGCTAAAAATGGGAGACCTAAAATTAGAGGAATATCAAGGTTTTCCTCCATATTAATCACTATGAAGTTTGCAACAAAGGTCAAACTTCCCACGTTAACAAGTAAATTATTTGCTATTCCAATCGGGTGTTTAATGGTTAGGTCAAATGATTGAACACCTATTTTGGTTGGTTTTAATTTACCCATACCTAATCTTTTGTATAAGGAAAGAGGCATAATATTTGCATTTGCTCCTAAATCTGCGAGTCCATTATATACAGCACCATCATTAAGCAAGCAAGAAATGATGAATTCACCCGGGTCTCCTGCTTTAGTAAGTCGAGTTGGTTTGTAAACCTTTTTCGGGTGTTCTTTTCTTGGCTCTTTCACTTCTATTTGAACTTCTTGTTCACATTTTTCTTCGTTTCTTGGAATGGGAGGTTTTTATAAGAATTCTTCTTCATCACTCCAATTTGAATCCTCCCTATTTTCCAATTTTGATTTTTCATATGTTGTTGATAACATATTTATGTTTTCATTTTGAAGGTTTTCTTGGGTGGTGAAATTATGATTGACTTCATTGTCAACTTCCATCGGACCATGTATGTAATGTTTAACTCGGTGACCATTAACTTTAAATTCAATCCCATTTGAATTTATTAATTCTACTGTTCCGTATGGAAAAACTCTTTTGACTATGAATGGTCCAGACCATCTTGATTTCAATTTTCCAGGAAATAGCTTGAATCGTGAATTGAAAAGAAGAACTCTGTCTCCTTCTTTAAATTCTTTTGAACTTCTGATTCTTTTATCATGCCATTTCTTCGTTCTTTCTTTATAGATTAACGAATTTTCGTATGCTTCATGTCTTAATTCTTCTAGTTCGTTTAGTTGACTTAATCGTAGACGTCCGGCTTCATGTAAATCAAGATTACATGTCTTCAAAGCCCAAAATGCTTTGTGTTCAATTTCTACTGGAAGATGACATGCTTTTCCGTAAACGAGTTTGAAAGGTATGGCTCCAATTGGAGTTTTGTAGGCAGTTCTAAAAGCCCAGAGTGCATTCTCCAATTTCATGGACCATTCCTTCGGATTTGATCCTACAGTTTTCTCTAGAATACGTTTTAAAGCTCGGTTGGTATTTTCAACTTGTCCACTTGTCTGTGGATGATATGCAGTGGAGATTTTATGAGTTACTCCATATCTTTTGAGAACTTTCTCAAGTTGATTATTACAAAAATGAGTACCCCGATCACTTATTAAAGCTTTCGGTGTTCCAACCCTTGCAAAAAGACGTTTTAAAAAGTTGACTACAACTCGTGCATCATTAGTTGGGAGAGCTTGTGCTTTCGCCCATTTAGATACATAATCAATGGCAACGAGAATGTAGAGATTATTATGAGATTTTGAAAATAGACCCATAAAGTCAATACCCCAAATGTCAAATACTTCACATACTTGAATGACATTTTGTGGCATTTCATTACGTTGACTTATTTTTCTGGCCCTTTGACAAGCATCACAGGATTCGCAAAGAAGGCATGCGTCTTTGAAAATTGTAGGCCAATAGAATCCAGCATCGTAAACTTTTCTTGTTGTAAGCTGAGGCCCATAATGCCCTCCTGTTGATCCTGTGTGACAATGGTTTAATATTTGACTGGCTTCATCCCCGAATATACATCGGCGTATTATTCCATCGGGACAACTTTTAAACAAATGTGGATCTTCCCAGAAATAGTGTTTTATATCACTAAAGAATTTCTTTCGTTTTTGGTACGATAATCCTTTTTCAAGGAATCCACATATTAAGTAGTTTTCGTAGTCTGCAAACCATGGAATTTCATTATAATCTATCTTCAATAGATATTCATCAGGAAAGTTGTCTTGTATGGCCGATTCGTTTAGAACTTCTAATTCGGGATTTTCAAGACGAGAAAGATGATCAGCGTCGAGATTTTCTGCTCCCTTTTTATCTCGAATTTCAATATCAAACTCTTGAAAGAGTAAGATCCAACGGATTAATCGTGGTTTGGCATCTTGTTTCGAAAATAGGTATCTAAGAGCAGAATGGTCAGTATAGAATACCGTTTTAGCTAGAACGAGATATGAACGAAATTTGTCAAAAGCAAAGACAATAGCAAGGAGTTCTTTTTCAGTAGTTGTGTAATTCATTTGTGCTCCTTGTAACATCTTACTAGCGTAATAAATAGGTTGAAATCGTTTTTCAATCCTTTGTCCTAAAACGGCTCCCATTGCAAAATCACTTGCATCGCACATTAGTTCAAATGGTAGATTCCAATTTGGAGTTATCATGATCGGCGCATTAGTGAGTTTCTCTTTAAGAATATTAAAAGATTTGATACATTCATTTAAAAAGATGAATGGAGCATCCTTTTCTAGGAGTTTATTCATAGGAGTGGCAATTTTAGAAAAATCTTTTATGAAACGTTGGTAAATACCGGCATGCCCTAGAAAACTCCTAACTCCTGTAACATTGGTGGGATGTAAAAGTTTAGCAATTACATCTACTTTAGCTCTATCCACTTCAATTCCTTCCTTTGAGATTTTATGACCAAGAACGATGCCTTCTTTAACCATGAAATGGCATTTTTCCCAATTAAGAAGTAGATTTGATTTTTCGCATCTAATAAGCATTCATTCAAGATTAACTAGACATGATTCAAAAGTATCACCGAAGACTGAAAAGTCATCCACGAAAACTTCCATACATTCTTCTATCATGTCGTGAAAAATTGCCATCATGCACCTTTGAAAGGTTACAGGGGCGTTGCAAAGTCCAAATGGCATGCGTTTGTAAGCAAAAGTACCATAAGGGTGTAACGACCCGACCAAAACCGTTATTGACGGCGTCGTTAACTTAGGTCCCGTTGCGTGGTCGTAGTCCCTATATGAGACTCGTTTGACCAAAATTATGTCGCGTTCATTTGAAAGGTACAAAGTTTAGTTTAACAAACGGATCGACAATAAGTTTAAGTTTACAAAGTTATAAAGTATGAATGAAATAACTTGCGACATAATTAGTTTGAAACCACAGTTGCTATAAATAGCGTAAGTAAGTAGACAAAAGTTTGAATCCAAAAATGCTATCCCTAGCGTATGCATGCATGGTAGACTCCAATCAAGTAATCAAAGAGTGCGGAAGCGTGTAACAAATAGCCATGTGAAAACCTGAGAAAACATAGAAGAATCTGTCAACGCAAAAACGTTGGTGAAATCATAGGTTTGAGTAAGTGAGTAAAAGTAAAGTAAGTCGAACCACAAGATTTGCAAAGTTGAAATAATAGTACATTCTAAAAGTTAATATTCACGAGCACCCAATTATCAAAGCTTAACGTTCCGTCCGTTGAATACCCCATCAATTAGTGCTAGAACAACACTGTTCCCGAAAATATATTTCATCCGTAGACGGTAGCGAACCGTCAAGGATGAGGGTTGTCAACCCATATGGCCATATAACATAAGTTCACGCTTACACCATCTGATGTAACTAATGATAATCGGATTGAGGATTTTTGTTCTAAACTCGTATGTAGAATGTTTGTTTTCCCGTTCTTGTGTTCACTTAGTTCAAAAGAATCGTTTATGTTTTCTCATCCCAAAAGTAAGTTTAAAAGAGTAAAAGTGGGACTATGATCTCACCTCGAGTGCACGAGTATAAAAGTACTTCACAAAGTAAACGTGTGCATGATAGTTGCTTAGCCTTGACCTAAACAAATAAGTTATATCAATTAACCGGTTACGACACAAGGTCAGGTGAAATGTGTTCAATTAGTCCTATGGCTCGTTACGACTCGATTAAATATAGCATGTGAATCACGTTGTCAAGTTTCATACAAGAAACAAGTATAAAAGCATGTTAGAATGATTGTATAAAAGTTTGGTTAAGTTTGACTAAAAGTCAAACTTGGTCAAAGTCAACGAAAAAGTCAACATGTTCGGGTCGGGCCCCGGACTATTTTTCTATGCTAATTATTCATATACAAGTATATTAGAACAAGTTTCATGTGAATCGGAGGTCGATAGCTAGTTAAACATTTCACGTGAAAAGGGACATAATGAGCAGAATCTGGCCAGACCCATTTGCGCGCCGCGCGGGGTGAGGTGCGCGCCGCGCACCATGCTGTTCAGCTATTTTCTGCAGTTTTCAACTTATGCACGAATCCAACTTCAAATACCCATAAATCCTAAACCGTAAACATCCAAAACAAGTATCTTATATCGTTGGAAAGGTATTTTGACAAGGAATACAACTAAACACATATCATCAAACAAAAACATCATTTACAATAACCGAAAACTCGTCAATTGATCAAGAAAGGTTTATTTTCAAAGTTTCAAGTTCGTAAAACGTATTTTATGATTCGGGAATCCAATTTACACATACGATATGCTGTTTCGAAGGTAATTAAGCATACATTGCATCTAAACACTTACTAACAACATTAACAAGCATTCAACGCATCAAAAGTTCATGTCAAGAACTATCAAACCCTAGTCAAACATCACAAAATCATTAATCGGGTTTTTGAAGTTTTCTTAATCAACCTACACATCAAAATGTGGCTAATGATACTAGTAACACAATTAAAACATGCACTTTAACAATCTAACAACATTAACTCATCCAAAATCAAGGATTAAGCAAACCCATTTTAAAAACTCAAACTAGTTACTCCAAACCACAAATCGAGCAAACAAAACATATATTCATGTTACACACGAGCCATAGACACTAACTAACACAATTTCAAGTATATAAAACGAATTTAGAGAAATTTAGTGATTTTAGAAAGTTACCCAAAACGGATGAAATTGGTACCAAATCGAAGAGGATGAAGAGAGGATCACGAATATGTAATTTGTTTTGATGTTTGCTTCTCCAATCGGATTTAGATGATGATTTTGTGATTTTGGTGTTTATGTTCATAAAAGAGAAGTAGAGAGAAAAAGAGGAAGAAATGTGGAAGGTGTTGGTGGAAATGAATGGAGGAGGTGAAGTGGTTGACTAGTTGACCTAGTCACCACTTTGCCCACTTGTCAACTTAAGTCCCTCATGTTTGTAGTCGGGTGCGGGAATTAACCAAACAAAATATTTTAAAAACGCTCGAGTAGACGAGTGATGTTATAATTAAATAACGAGAATATTATAAACGTTAGTCAACGGAAATTGGGAATTTAAATAGCGAAAGATATTATTTAAAAAAAAGACGGTGTTAAAAATAAATTTAACGGAAAAACGCGGGATGTTACAAAGGGCACATGAATGTGGTTTTCTCTTGGTCCTCGGCTGCTATTGGTATTTGAAAATATCCGGAAAAACCATCAAGAAAACAATAGTAACTATTTCCGGCTAATCTTTCCAACATTTGATCAATGAAAGGTAAGGGAAAGTGATCTTTTCTGGTGGCGTCATTTAATTTTCTATAATCAATACAAATACGCCATCCTGTTACAGTCCTAGTAGGAATAAGCTCATTTTTCTCATTTGTGATGACAGTCATGCCACCTTCTTAGGTACGCATTGAACTGGGCTTACCCATGGACTATCAGAAATTGGATAAATTAAACCTGCATCTAGCAGTTTAATAATTTCTTTCTTAACAACATCTTGCATATTAGGATTTAGTCTTCGTTGGCGTTGCACATACGTTTTATAACCTTCTTCCATAAGGATTTTATGTATTCAATACGAAGGACTTATTCCTTTAATATCATGAATTTTCCATGCAATAGCTGGTTTATGAGCTTTTAGCACAGAAATGAGTTGAGATTTTTCATTTTCAGTAAGTGAAGACGATATTATTACAGGTAATTCAGACTCACCATGTAAATAAGGATATTCCAAATGGTTTAGAAGTGGCTTTAACTCTAATGTCGGTGGTTCTTCTATCGATGATTTATATCGATATCTGTCTTCTTCTTTTAGCATTTGAATTTCCTCTGTTGTTGGTTCATATCCATTAGCCATAAGTGTAGCTAACATTTCAGTTTCATCAATTGGTTCAGTTCCTTCTCCTAAAGAACATTCTCCTGTTCCTTGTAATTCAGGAAATTCTTCTAACAATTCTGCATGTGAATCTATAGTTTAAATATAATAATATGTATCATCTGCAGATTGCGGTTGTTGCATTGCTCTATCAACAGAAAAGGTTACACTCTCGTCCTCTATACTTAGGGTCAGTTTCTAACCAAACACGTCTATTATTACTTTAGCCGTGTTTAAGAGTGGTCTTCCTAAAATGAGAGGTACTCGAGAATCTTCTTCCATGTTCAGAATAACAAAATCTACTGGAAATACTAAAGTACCAACTTTAACTAGCATGTTCTCCATTATCCCTTTAGGATATTTTACTGATCTATCGGCTAGTTGTATGCTTATTCGTGTTGGTTTCAATTCTCCAAGGTCTAGTTTAGCGTATAGTGAATACGGCATTAGATTTATACTAGCACCTAAATCTGCCAATGCTTCTATTGAACTAAGACTACCCAGAAAACATGGAATTGTGAAACTTCCTGGATCTGATAGTTTTTCTGGTATCTTATTCAACAGCACTGCAGAACAATTAGCATTCATAGTAACAGCCTAGAGTTCTTCCATTTTCTTTCTATTTGTGATTAGATCTTTCAGAAATTTAGCATATCTAGGCATTCCTGAAATCACATCAATGAAAGGAAGATTTACATTTATCTGTTTAAACATATCCAAGAATTTGGATTGCTCGGCTTCAAGTCTCTTTTTTCTCATTTTACTTGGGTAAGGAAGTGGTGGTTGGTATGGTTTAACATAAGGTTTAGCCTTAACTGTGTTATCTTCATTAACCTTTTCAACTACCGGTTCTGTTTCCTTATCTTGTTTAGACTGTGGTTCTTGTGGAGTAGGAATAGCTTCATCAGAAATTACAGGTATTTATGGTGGTTTAAGTGTAATACCACTTCTTTTGGTAATGGCTTTAGCTGTTTCATTCCGGGGGTTAGCATTTGTATCACTAGATAGACTTCCCGGTTTTCTTTACCCTATCAACCTTGCTAGGTTGCTCACTTCTTGTTCCAGATTTTGAATAGAAGCTTGTTGATTTCTAAATGCTTGAGCATTTTGTTCATTGGTTTGTTTCTGAGATGTAAAAAATTGAGTTTGAGATTCAACTAGCTTCGACATTATGTCTTCTAAATTTGGCTTTTTATCATCGGTTTGTGGTGGTTTGTTTTGAAAATTAGTTCTTTGCTGATTGTAAGTATTGTTGGATACTTGTTGATTGCTAGGACCTTGTTGGTTGTTGTATGGAACATTTCGGTTATAATTCTGGTTTTGATTGTAGTTTGGTCTTGGCGGTTGATAATTATTTTGATAATTATTTCCAGGCCTTTGGTTTATGTATGAAACATTCTCTCTTTGTTCCATCGTTTGTTCAATACTGAGACAATCTTTTCTCAAATGTGGTCCTCCACACTGCTCACAACTAATTCGTATTGAGTGAATATCCTTAGTCATCTTTTCCATTCGTCTCTCGACATCATCTATCTTTGCGGAAATGGAATCAAAGTCATGGTTAGGATCGGCTCTAGCTGCTTTAGATGATCTAACGATATCTTTTTCTTGGTGCCACTCATGTGAGTGGGAATCAGTGTTATCAATAATTTTATAAGCGTCAGTTGCTGTTTTCTTCATAATGGAACCACCAGCTGCTATATCGATATCTTTTCGTGTAGTGATGTCGCATCCTTGGTAGAATATTTTTACTATTTGACAAGTGTCTAAACCATGTTGAGGACATCCTCTTAATAACTTTCCAAATCTTGTCCGTACCTCATATAAAGTTTCATTTGGCTTTTGTGTGAACGTAACAATTTCTCCTTGAAGTCTTACGGCTTTAGATGCCGGAAAGAATTGTTTAAGAAATTTTTCAACTAAAACGTCCCATGTATCAATCGCCCCTTCAGGTAACGATTCTAACCAATCTTTGGCCTCTCCCTTTAAATTCCAGGGAAATAACATGAGATATATCTGTTCATCCTCCACTTCTCGGATTTTAAATAGTATACAGATCCTATTAAAGGTACGAAGATGTTCATTTGGATCTTCCTTCGGCGCACCACTAAATTGGCATTGATTAGTCACCATATGTAGAATTTGTCCTTTGATTTCATAATCTGGCGCATTAATGTCAGGTTAAGTAATTGCGTGACCTTGGCCAGTACGTTTAGCTCTCATTCGGTCTTCCATACTTAGAGGTTCCAGATTCTCCATAATTGAATTTGTTGAATCTGAATCACTATAGGATTCTGGTTTAATGGTTGGTTCCTCGACAATCTCCGTTTGAATGATTGGTGGTTCCGGAGGAAAGATTAGTGATTCAGGATCTATGAATTGTCTCTGAATATTCTCCGGATTCTCAATTGTGAGGTCGGGTTCAAAAAATGGATTATCGGAAATTTGAATTGGAGTACTTGTTCGACTGGATGACGATTCTAAAGAAAAATCAACGGCGACAATATTTGCTAGATGTCTTGATCGAGTTACAGGTGGTGAACGTACAAAAGGTGGTGAACATTTTGCTCGGTGCATTCACTGAATATCCTATTAGTTATAAAAATAAGAAAAATTATATAATTTATCAAATTAATAGACTTTTCTGATTTTGTCCACATTTCGAATAGCCAAAAGATGCAGCAGAGGGGCAGGATTCGTTTGGTCTCAATATAATTGAGTACTGTTTGGCTCCAATAACCCGGTCCACGTACAAATCCAACTATTACTACGAACCAGAAAATGGATGTCTATCAATTTAACCACTTAAAATAATTTTTCATTTTGAAATTTTAGAGAAGAAATAGAAAAACAACCTATGTCCTATAAACTAGAGCGTCGAGAAATAAGAAAGAAAAAGATTGCGTCGAAAAACGTCGAAAAATAATAGGCGTTGAAAAAAATAAAAATAAGAAAGTAGCGCGTCGATACTTAAAAAAGGAACTAAAAACTAAGAATTAAAAGTTACGTCTAAAAATATTAAAGCTTAAAAGAAAAACTATATCCCAAATGGCAATAACTTAGAAAGGTACTAAAATATAAAAACGGCGTCACAAAATTCTAAAGCACCTAAATCTTAGTCTAAAGAAAAAGCACTTAAGCGATTTTACGGCAAAGCCTAGAAATCTAGAAATAAAAATAACTATGGGAAATATTATGTCTTAAAACTAAATACGAGCGAAAAATACAAATATTATGCTAAAATGAATAAAAAGAAACAAAATATAAAAATAAACTTAAAGTTGTAAAAAGTACAATTTTTATAAAAATATTATTTTTATATTATTTATTTTATAAAACTATTAATTTTATATATTAATAAAACTAAATAAACTAAATATATAAAATAAATTAAATACAAAAACTAAAATAAAAATAAAAATTAAATTAATACACTAACCCTAATTAGGGTTTTGATTAAATAATAATAATAATATTTACTCCGTAATGATTGCAGTGGAAAGTCAAATGTGGCGTGTCAGACACAGTCATGCGATCGCATGAAAATTTGCCTTCGGGCTCATGCGATCGCATGAGCTAGGGTTTCGGGCCTGGGTTTGGGCTGCTACAGTACCGGGCCTCGAGTGTTTACTTATTTTTTTTATTTTTTTCTGTTTTAAATTATATACAATAAATATATAACTTAAATACAAATTAAATTTTAAAAACTAAAAAAAATACTTTTTAACTTGATATATATTTAACAACCCTTAAAAACAATTATATAAATTTTTTTATATTTTCTTTTTATATTTTTGTATTTTTATTTAAAACGTATATTTTTTTATATAAAGAACTTAATAATAATAAAAAAACTTTTTTATATATATATATTTAGCGTTGCGTTCGGCTTTTAAGCAAGAGTTTCCCCGGCAGCGGCGTTAAAAATACTTGATGTTATGCGAGATGTACTAGGAAATAGTATTATTTTTACAACGAAATACTATTAAATACGATACAATTTTACACAAGATATTTATTTATTTATAGAATGGATATATCTAAACCTTGCTACAACACTTATAGGTAGTGTACCTAATCGTACAGTAGTGTAGTTTTTAGTAAGTCCGGTTCATTCCACAGGAAAAATTAAACAAGCTTAACGCTATATTAGTTTTAATCTTATAAAAATACAAATATATATATAAGTAATATTATTATTATAAAAGGGGGGTTTTTACCGTTTAATGACCGGTTTGTCGATTTTAAAACTTAAGTCATAGTTAAAACCTAATGTAAAATATTAAAAATAAATAAAACTTAATTTAAAGCGTAAGTAAATAACGATAATGAAATTGCGATAAATAAAAGTGCGATAAAATAAAATTGCGATAATTAAAAAGTACGATAATTAAAAGTGCAATTAAATACAATGACAATAAATAAAAGTGCGATAATTAAAAGTGCAATTAAATATGAAATATATAAATTATGCTTATTTAAACTTCCGTAATCATGATGTTTGACGTGTTGTTTTTAGTTTATTCCCATGTGTTAATTGTCCTTTGTCCTGGATTATTCGATATCCATACGGATTTGTCCATAATAGTCCATCAGTCATAATCATAAAGTGCGAAAGTCTTCGTCAAATTATTCTTATTCCCGAAGTCAAATATTCTAACTAATTGGGGATTCGAATTGTAACAAGGTCTTAATACTTTGTTTAATGAATACACCAGGTTATCGACTGCGTGTAAACCAAGGTTTTACTACTTTGTTAACAATTACACCAATTACCCTTGAATGTAATTCACCCCTGTTTCAACAAGTCTATTAACTATTAATCCAGTTCCGTGTCCGGTAAAATGAACAATTACTGGTATTTATAAATATCCCACCCACCATACCCAGTCAAGCGTATGTGGTTATATATAAATACGTCAAATTATAAGTCTATATATTATATTAACGAGGTATCTTTAGTTAATATAAAGCCCATTAATAGCCCATAGTCTAATTTCCACAAGTGTCGTTCTTTTATCCAAACCCCAATTATGATACAAAGCCCAATTACCCAATTTTAGTATTTAGCCCAACATCACAATTACTTCGGCATTAAATAAGCATAATAATAACTTAGCTACGAGACATTAATTTAAAAATAACAATAACCATAACTTACAGTGATTAAAAATAGCGTAGCGTTACACGGATAGAATTTCGACTTACACCCTTACAACATTCGCTAACATACCCTTATTATTAGAATTTAAAATTAAAATTAAAATATATATATATATATATATATATATATGTATATATATATATATATATATATATATATATATATATATATATACGTGATAAATAGAGAGATGGATAAAAGATGGATATATCGTTCACCAAACTGCGAATTTATAGGCATGTGGCCTCTCACCTACTGCCATGCGATCGCATGGTTTTTAGCCTTCCTGGCCATGCGATCACATGGCCACTTTTTCCAGCCCACATGTTGTTGTTTGCATTCTGCCGACGGTTTTTATAAATAAATATAATATATAAATAATTATAAGAATTTTTTAAATATTATATTATATTTATGTGCATAGTTGACTTGTAATTTTTAGTCTGTGCGTTGAGCGTTGAGAGTTGACTTTGGTCCCGGTTCTGGTTTTTCGAACGTCCTTGCGTATAATTTAATATCTTGTACTTTGCGTTTCGTGTCTTGTACTCTTGTAATTTTGAGACGTTTCTTATCAATAATTGGAACCACTTTGATTGTATTTTGTACTTTTGAGCTTTTTGGTCGTTTGCGCCTTCAATTCTTCGAATCTGTCTTTTGTCTTCACCTTTTATTATTTAAACGAATATCACTTGTAAATAGAACAATTGCAACTAAAAGCTTGTCTTTCTTGAGGGATAATGCTATGAAATATACGTTCGTTTTTAGCATTATCAGGGTCCATAATTAAGTATTCAAATTTTTCGTGCAAAAATAGCGAATTTCAGTTTCGTTGATTTCGAGTCAAGAGAGTATGCCTTTCGAGCATTCAAGTAGAAATATTTCCATGTTTGAATTCCATTGTGCTAAATGAATTTAGCTGGTAAGGTTTGTGTGAATAGTTACGTTCAAGGTTCAGACACAGAGAGATTTAAGTTTTCCCCTTAGTGAGTTAACGAGGTTAAAGGACGAGTAACATGGGGAAAGTGGGGAACGATTTTTCGGTAATAACTGGCGAGATCCAAAATTTTACGAATACATGATAGAGTCATGAGAGTTTTTCGATTACATGTGGCTCTGATTGTGAGATTTATAATAATACCTTGACCACTAACAACATGGTCTAGAAATTTGAACTTCATTTTACCAAAATCCACACTTGGAGAATTTGGCATAGAGTTGCTCTTTTCTCAAGAGTTCGACCGTAAGGCGGAGACGTTGTTCGTTTACTTGAATAGATTTGGACATCATTTAAATACGGTAACGGATTTGTCTAGATAAGTTTGCGTACTCGGTTCAGGAGGTCTATGAGTACGGACGGTGCCTTGGATAAACTGAACGGTACTAAAAGAAATTTATAACTATCGTAGCGAGTCCGGAAAGCGGTTTAGGAGACGTCATCTCCCGTAACCCTCAAGTGTTGATAACCGGAACGGAGGTCGATTTGGAATACACACGGGGTCCATGTAATTTATCATGAGGTCATTGATATGAGGAAAAGGATATTGGTTCTCAATCGGAAATTACTTAGTTCACAATAATCTATACCTAATCGCAGGGAAACATTTCTTCTTAACGAATAGGTTTTGTGCTCTTTAGTTCTATAGGTATCAAGTCAAAATTCAAATTATCCACTCAATAAGTTTAACGTACACCCCCCGATAAATTATCGGTACGTAATAGTTTTCCTGTTGGTCACTTGAATGGCGTAAGTAGTTTATAGGGAAAATGGTGTAGTGCAAATAGTAGGCTCCTAGCCTCGGATACAAAACATTTATCGACACACGAATCGAATAAGTAGGAAACATGAGTTATTGAGAAGACACGTACCCGTGACTAGTTCATTGTCATCTCGGGCATCCTGGGTGCAAATGTTGAAAGTTCAACCGCGTGCGTTGGTTTTAGCTTTATTCTTTGGGCATTCATTCCTAAAATGACCCGATTGGCCACATTTGTAGCAAATACCCGGCTTTTGTGTGTTGGGTCCCTTTTGAGTGACGGGGCAGTACTTCCACAATACTTGGTAATATGACCACTTCCTTGGCACCGATGGCAAATTAGTTTGCCACATTCATCAAAGTGATGCTTGTGGCATTTGTTGCAAAAAGGTCGAGTCCCGGCATAACTTTTCTTGCTGACAGAGGTGAAAGGTTCCTTGGTAAAGTTGTTTTTGTTGTCGTTGCTCGATTGGGGGGCTTCCCATTTTCTTTTGTTGTCACCCGACTCATCCTCGACTTTAGATGTCGGCACTTCAATTTCGTCCACCGTTTCGATCAATTGGCGGGCCATATTCAAGGCCTCTTGGTGATAGCGGGTTTGGATGACATTACTCCTTGTTTGATGCTCTTGGGGAGACCATCCATGTAAAGTTCAACCCTTAGAGACTCGGTGGTCACGAGGTTTGGGCACATCAAGGCTAGCTCGGAAAATCGTTGATTATAGGCCTTTAGATCATTCTCGACCGCTTTTAAAGTTCTTAGCTCGTGTTTAAGTCGGCCCATAAGAGAGTGTGGGCTTCATCGATACCCACCGATAGCACATACGTATTCCACCATGTGAAGGCGATACCGGCGAAAGTGTGGGTGGAATATTTGACTTTGTCTTGGTCCCGACAACCACTTATGCTAAAAACGGCTTCTGTTTGCTCAAACCATCGGGTGAGCACAACCGGTCCCCCGGTCCCATCGAAAGTGTGAGGTTTGCACCCAATGAAAGCTTTGTAGGAGCATCCCTCATTTGAATTACCGGCTCCATGATTGTTGCAGTTGTGGTTGTTGTTATTGATGTCGGAGGAGATACTAACGATAGACGCACCTATGGCGGTGGCTATCATGCGTTGAAGAGCTTGTTCGGGTGTTTCGGGAGGAGTGCGTCGACGAGCCATTGTTCCTTGAAAACACAAGAATATCGTTGATTAGTATTCTTAACAATACTAATCATGATATGGAATGATGATGCAGAGAAAATTTTCCTTGACTCGCCTTCAATTCTTTATGTCATAATGTCGTAACGTCCATGTGAATCACCGTAATATAATCCCGGAAATTATATTACCCTGATTCACATGTGCATTTAACATTACTTCATAAGGTCAAGGTGGCGCGTCAACAAAATTCATCAACGTAAGATCAAGATCGAATAAGAGTTAGATATGATAGGAGAGTTCGAGTATAATGCACAAGTAGTCAAGTAATTCCTACTTCAAGTCTATATGTCGGTTGTAGTCTAGATTCACTAATGTACCCTATGACTCGGGGTTGATACAAATGAACTCTAAATCCCTACAACCAACGCTCTGATACCATCTGTAGCGACCCGACCAAAACGTCATTGACGGCTCCGTCTACTTAGGTCCCGTTACGTGGTCATAAGTCTTTAAAATGACGTTTGACCAAAACATGTCGCATTCATTTCAAATGTAAGGATGGTTCAAGTTTACAAAAGTAGTTCTACAACGAGTTACGTTACTAAGTTTATAAGTACAAATGAAACCCATGCGACACAAGTAAAAGTAAATTCAAAAGATGCTCCATGTATGCATGTATACTCGACATCCAAGCAAGTATCAAAAGTGAGCGGAAGCATGTATCATATATCATTCAAGAACCTGAGAAAACATATAGAAAACTGTCAACGAAAAATGTTGGTGAAATCATAGGTGTAGTAATAAACGTTGTTTTTGTACCACAAGATTTTGTATTCCCATAACGTAGATTATCCAAAACATTTGCATTCCAAAAGTGTTATTATACGCGAGCACTCAATTATCAAGACTTAACCAACATTACCCCATCACATAGTGTTAGAACCTACACTAAAACACGAAAATATATTTCATCCGCATAACGGTAGCGAACCGTCCGAATGAGGGTTTGTCAAACCCATATGGATCCATACAACATAATTTCTCGCTTACACCCGGTAAGTGTAACTAATGATAATCGAATTGAGGCATTTCGTTCTAAACTCGCACGTGGAATGTTTGTTTTCGTACTTTTGTTCAAAGCATAAAAGTATGTAGTATAAAACTGTATATATTTCTCATCCCATGATTTAAAAGTATAAAAGTTGTTGAAAGTGTGACGACCCGGGAATTTTCGACCAAATTTAAACTTGATCTTTATATGTTTCCAACACGATAAGCAAAGCCTGTAATGTTGAGTCTCGAAAATTTTGAACTATTTCATATATCCAATTAACCTTCGACCAATCCCGACGATTCACGAACAATTAATGGTAAATAGATATGTGTGTAATAATTTGAAATATAATTTGAAATATTATATGTCGTTGTTAATAAAATTTATTTATGCAAAATAAAATAAAAATATGATAATATGATAATTATTATTTAAAGAATATATATATATATATATATATATATATATATATATATATATATATATATATATATATATATATATATATATAAAGTATATTAAATATATATTTTGTAATTTCGAATATAATTAGTAAACCCAGTAACATTCAATTGCCATTCGATGGATATTAAACCAGTTTAATTCGAACTTATGTAATTTTAAAATAAACGGTGATCCTAAAATGAATTACATAAATTATAGGCTTAGTAAAAATATATTAGGAACTATTTATTAAAATTTAGAACTTTTTATATTTTACTTGGGGTTGGGAGTGAATAATTAATGTAATTTTATTTAATAATTAATGACTGAATTTTATACCAAAATGACTGAAATAAATAAACATAATTAGGGTAAAAATTTGGGATTTTTCCAAAGACTTTTATTCGTCACTGATTTACAGCGAAGTACAAAATTCAGTCCGTGGAAGGCGATGGCTAACATATTCCACATTTTACTTCCTTAATATATAATAATTATTATTATTATATGCATTAATGTTTTGTTTGATTCCCTCACAAATAATATCCTACGGAGTATATATGATATACATATCTATCCATATGCATAAATCAAAACACTTTTCCTGTGGAACCCACCACCACACTAATTTTTTTTCTTTACTTGATTTACTTTCTGCATATCTAAACTCTTTCTATATATTCTTGTACACTTGCAATCAAGAATAACCCACTCACCAACATCCATCGTTGTAACCTGAATTATTCTTACTATGTGTTGTTCGATCTGTAAAAGTATACCATTCAACCTTAACTACTCCTACAGTTTTAAATAAGATTTACTGTTGGGAAGTCTTGTCTTTGGATTGGGAAATATTGTCGGTAGGATGTTCACGATTGAAAAATGTTAGAATAAAGAAAAATATAATAATAAAAATAAATGGTGAACAAATTGGTAATATATGGCTGCTTTTGTTCGACACATCACACCCAAACATAAACACTTTAAATTTTTTTATTTTCTTCTTTTGCAAGTGGATATGTAGTTGGAATATATATCCATCTATTCTTGGCCGAACATATCACTCATACATGAAATCTTTATATATATATATATATATATATATATATATATATATATATATATATATATATATATATATATATATACCATGAACATATACATATTACCACCTTCTTTTATAAGTTATAACCCACCTTAACTTCTCCTTTTTTTCTTTGTGAAACCCATCAACACCATATTCTAGTATCAAACTAAACCACCATCCTAAAGCCACAATACATCGACCTACTTCTTCTGCTACATTCACTATGTATTCCTATCCAAAACGCACCCCTAAACAGACCGGTTACCATCACAGCTATTCGCGTTTTGCTACAGCTCAAACCAACACGTTAACAACTAGAATAATGCTGTTATGTTTCTCCTTCACTCGAAACTACTAATGCTATTGAAACTATACCGGAAAACTGCCTACATCAAACCTTCGATCCCCATTAAACTGAACCATAGTGTTATTTCTACTAGAAGACCCAACCCAATACCATCCCTCTTGTTCTTCATAAACCCATCCTCAACAACACCCATTTCATCACCACCACTAACAACTATCATGCTCAACCGCCACCTTACTTCTCCATCACCATGAATGCTATCGTTATTCATTACCACTCACTGGACCACCACCTCCTGACAACTGACCGCACCCACAATCATCTTCTCCCTCATTCTTTCTCTCCCATTACAACCTTCATCACCATGGTTGTTAACTATTCGCTGCTATACGTTTGTGTCTGTAATCACCTTAGAACCGTGAGCATCACTACCAATACCAACCATCATGAACCACCATCCATGACCCATTTTATTTATTGATGTTTCACGAGTATGCTCTTGCCTTCTGCAACTTATTGTTTCTGTTTCAATCTCGTAAACAACCGCCAACATTAAATTGTTGTAGCTGCTATACACTTTATGTCTCTGTTTTAAATGAGATGAAAGATGATGACATGATGAATGAGTGGTGATGAAAACGATAAAATATGGTGGTATGATAATGCGATCACAGCTGGAAACAAGGTGTGTATGTGTTTTATTTTATTTTAGCTACAGGACCCACTTTTTTCTTCTATTTTTGGTATGGAGTGAATTGAGATCATATAGATTTTAAATTGGGACGGTATGTGAAAGGACCCGTTCTAATCCATCCGGACGAAGTCCATATTGATTATAAACGATTCACAACAGTTGATTTCATCGCGAGGTACTTGACCTCTATATGATACATTTTACAAACATTGCATTCGTTTTTGAAAAGACAATCTTTCATTACATCGAAAGTTGACAGGCTCGCATACCATGGTAAAATATATCCAACTATAATTGACTTAATAATAATCTTAATGAACTTGACGACTCGAATGCAACGTCTTTTGAAATATGCCATGAATGACTCCAAGTAATATCTATAATATGAGCAAATGCACAGCGGAAGATTTCTTTCGTACCTGAGAATAAACATGCTTTCAAGTGTCAACCAAAAGGTTGGTGAGTTCATTAATTTAACATAAATAATCATTTCATAATTTTTAATAGACCACAAGATTTCATATTTCCATTTCTCATAAACATACGTCCCATGCATGGAGACAAAAATATCATTCATATGGATTGAACACCTGGTAACCAACATTCACAATATGTATATAAGAATATCCCCATCATTCCGGGATCCTCCTTCGGATATGATATAAATTTCAAAGTACTAAAGCATCCGGTACTTTGGATGGGGCTTGTTGGGCCCGATAGATCTATCTTTAGAGTTCGCGTCAATTAGGGTGTCTGTTCCCTAATTCTTAGATTACCAGACTTAATAAAAAGGGGCATATTCGATTTCGATAATTCAACCATATAATGTAGTTTCGATTACTTGTGTCTATTTCGTAAAACAGTTATAAAAGCAGCGCATGTATTCTCAGTCCCAAAAATATATATAAAAAGGGAGTAATGAAAACTCACGTATATAAATATTGTAAAACAGTTAATAAAGCATTTGCATGTATTCTCAGCCCAAAAATGTAAAGAGAAAAAGGGCAAATGAAACTCACCTAATGTATTTTGTAGTAAAAATACATATGACTATATTGAACAACGGAACAATGCAGGGTTGGCCTCGGATTCACGAACCTATATCA
The DNA here is from genome assembly GCF_046630445.1 of Rutidosis leptorrhynchoides. Taxonomy (NCBI): domain Eukaryota; kingdom Viridiplantae; phylum Streptophyta; class Magnoliopsida; order Asterales; family Asteraceae; genus Rutidosis; species Rutidosis leptorrhynchoides. The sequence goes on along the minus strand of NC_092336.1, from coordinate 328,448,508 downwards.
TTTGTATATTCATTATATATATATATATATATATATATATATATATATATATATATATATATATATATATATATATATATATATATATAATAGTAATTGAATAATTATTTTTTTATTATATTTTAATTTATATATTATGTATAGTTGATTTGTGTATATATTCAAATTGATTTATTATTTGTATAGTTATATTAATATGTCCATATTTATATACGTAATTATTTAGTGTTACATTTGAAATCGATAGTTTGTCATTTTATAAGTATTTATATAAATGATCTTAATAAATTTAATATATATAGTTATATGAAGTTTTATTATAATTATAGTATATGTAAAGAGTATATTTATGCATAAAGTATTTATCTACTTGAAAGATAGTTTTTTTTTATAAAAATAATGATTTACTAATAATAATAATAATAATAATAATAATAATAATAATAATAATAATAATAATAATAATAATAATAATAATAATAATAATAATAATAATAATAATAATAATAACTTTATTAATAATAATGATAATAATTGTAGTTTTTAAATGAAACGAAAAGTTTGATAATAACAGTAACGAAAATAATACCTTTGATGAAAAATACATAATACTTAATGTTTATAATAATAACAACAACAATCTTTTTATTAATAATTTTAGCATTTATAACGATACTACATAATGATATTACTAGTAAGGATAATAATGTCAGTAATAGCAATAATAAAAAATCTTAATTGTAATTGTAACTATAATACTTATTTTAATAATTATAATAATAATATCTCTTAAGGTGATTAATAATAATAGTACTTCTATCATTTTAGGAGTAACAACAGTTATCATAATGATAATAACAACAACTAATAATAATAATAACAATAAATAATAATAATAATAATAATAATAATAATAATAATAATAATAATAATAATAATAATAATAATAATAATAATAATAATAATAATAATAATAATAATAATAATAATAAATATAAAGACCACTACCTCTCAAAATGGCTGAAAAAAATAACAAGATGTCACCAACGGGACTCGAACCCGAGACCCTTTGAATCCCCATCATCTGCCTAAACCATTCTGCCATATCATTTTATGTGTTATTATTTGAATCCAGTTTATTTTAAACCTTCTGTCTAATATGGTTTCCTCTCCATCATCATCTACACGATCGACCCAAAATATATAATCAGAACAATCACCCATTGTTCTTATACTAAACAGCAAAATGATTTTAATTTTTCGAATTAAATTAATAGATTCGTTAAAAAAAATATATAAAAACAGAAAGAAAAAAGACTGCAGCGACGGTAAGAACAACAACAAAAAAATTTGATTTCGCGATTGGTAACGTTTTGGAACAAATTTACAACACGAATTGTATTTCAAATCGATCAACAAAACTTTATCAAACAACAATTTAACTCAAATCTCTAAAACATGTCCGAATTTCATCAAAAACCATCTCGTTTGACTTTTTGACAATTAGATTTGACTTCGAAATTAAAGCTCGATATCAAGAATTGAGGAATGAAATTTTGAAGAAAGATTGAGTAAAGGTTTCCTAACACAACTGCACTTATAGATTTTTATAAATGATTCCTTTTCAAGTTAAGAGTAAAATCTTTATACTAGTAGAGATATAAGAGAAAGAAGAAAAAAAAAATGCTTCATCCCAAAATCATATCAAAGTAGCTGTGTGAAATTGATTATGATGATGAATGATTTATGTCGAGAATAACAACAAAAAAAATGATCGGGACTAGGTTGGACAAAAGGGTCACGAGGGAAATAGAAGAAGAAGAAGAATAAAGAGAATGAAGATAAAAAAAAATATCCTGCATATATATTTGTCTTCATATCTTCTTATTTATTTATTTTTTTTTTTAAATATTAAATATTAAATATCTTAATAATAATTATACTTGTTAATATTACTAATAATAATTTTCATAATAATACTAGTGATTAATAATACGAATAATAATGTTATAAATAAATATAATATTATTGATAAAGATAGTAATACAATAATATTAACAATAAGGATAATTTAATTTGAAAATAATAATCTTATTAATGATACCAAAACAATATTAGTTATAATGATTTTAATTATAATGATAATAATAATAACATAATAACTTATACTTCTCTATAATAATATAGGTGATATACTATTAATATTATCATTTATAATGAAGGTAAGGTTATTAGTATGACTTTTATATTTTAGCTTGTAATTAGATTTAATATATAAAATTTATATCTTATTAACTATCTAATAATTAATAAGTATATTATATATCCTATGACAACATTTACTAGTTATTGATTATTTATATAATTTATAAATTATAATACCAATTATTAATAGGAATCATATACATATACATATAGTTTCATGATAATATCAAATACGTGTTTATATATATATTCATTTTATTTGTACTCACTTATTCTTTTTTTTTTTTACATTTTTAATTCTAATTAAATTAAAGTGTAGTTTTATTTATGCAAGGTATTATATATAATACTTTTATTTATATAAATATTTATACATTTTTATTTACAGACAATAGTTCGTGAATCATCGAGAGTAGCCGAAGGTCAATTGAATATATGAACATCGTTTCAAAATTTTCTAGACTCAACCATTACATATTTTTGCTTATCGTATCGAAATCATATAAGGATTAAGTTTAAATTTAGTCAGAAATTCCCGGGTCGTCACAGTACCTACCCGTTAAAGAAATTTCGTCCCGAAATTTGAGTGAGGTCGTCATGGCTAACAATAAATATGTTTTCCTGACGAATATGGGCTGATAAATAGAGTTTTATCATTATTGAATAATACCGATAAAATAATTCGATTAATCGAAGAGCACGAATGATGTTATCACAAAAGCGTGAAATGAATAAATGAAGTTTCGTTTTAACTTTTGACGTTAACTTGGTTGAATTTAGAAAATAATATGCGTCTTAGCTTTTGACGTTGGACTGGTTGAATTTCCGGAATTCAAGGGATTTAAAAGAAAGTCTTGGAAATCTAAAAGATTTGATTTCTTCTGCGAATAAGGAAATTTAGATTTCTATAATTAAATACGGTGAACTGCCTCGATTCCTCTGTCTGATATTTTCACTATAAATTTTACCTTTTCCGTTCCATTAATCTTCACCACTTCAATACTCTTTTCCCAATTTCAAAAGATTGTGAAATGCTTAATCCAGTTCTGATCCTTGTCCTTATCCTGATTATCGCAACAATCATTCTCATTTTCCAACTTCCACCGGAGGAATCCGTTTATTTCTACCATGCTTTAGGGATTATTGTATTTATAATCCTCCCGTGTCTTTATATTGCTATACGCACTGATATCCACGGTTTGTAATTTCGGTGTTGTTGTTGGGCTTTATATTTTCTCTTATATTTTGAAGCTCTTTGCCTTTTTATTATTCTCCCGACCCCTAGTAAAACGAGTAATGCTCCAGAATTCGTAAGTATGGAATTTTGAAAAAACATCGTGTTCTAAATAAGAGCTAATGTATTAGCACAATTTGATTTATCAAATTACCAGAATCACTGAGAATAGAAATATCAAGAAAATACTTTCTTGATATGTTCAGAAGTTAAGCATAATGAAAGAGTTATGTAACATGGCATGTGATGACATTAGGATCTGTGAATCATCACGTCCCATTAGAAACTCAGCATGACTTACTGTAATATAATCACGTTGATCAAGTGTCATTATATTATACTAACTCATGCATCAATTCCCAACATTACCTCAATAACATTCATATTTTAAGCTCGAAATTTTACAGAATATAGAAACTAACAGTTTCTATATGATGTATTACTGATAGCACGAAGAGATTAATGATTTCAGATAAAAATAGTTATAAAAATATCTCCAGAAATATGAAGGATATTTATAAGGAAAGATACGATAATATCTCGGAATATCTAAGATCAGAGAATGATAGAAACTATTCTCTGCAAAGGTTTAGAGTAAGGAGCAAGATATTCACTAAAGACTTTAGCAGACATTGAATCATTTGGATTCTTTGAAGTCAAACTTATTTTTTGTGATTTGTCCACGGCTTTCTTCATAGTTTCGCATAATCTGCTTTTCGGTACTAAATTTTCTATTGAATGTTTCCAATATAATGATACACAGGAAGCACGAGGAGGTATATAATTTCGAACGAGAATATTTATGAAAATATCCTTAGGAATATCAAAGATATTGATGATGATATTTTGGAAATTCTAAGTTCGATGGTTGATGAGGAATATTTTCCGCAAGATTTTAACATGAGTACGGAGCTAGATATTCGTTGAAGGTTTCATTGGATCCATAATTACCTGGATTCTTTGAATACAGGGTTTAGTCCTTGTATTTATCCTTGATTTCCTTCGTGGTTAGCTCAATCTGTTTTCCAGTTCTAACTTTTCTGAGCTTTTCCAACATACTATTCTTTACCATCAAACTTCCGATGTTTAAGGTCATTTACGGTTGTCTACGGTTTCTGCTGCTTCATTCAGCTTTTTCTACATTCAGTGTATTGAATTGCAGACTGGGTGCTTTTCAGAATTTCAGAATGAAGGATCATAATTCTAAGAGATAAATGTTATACATATAACTGTTGATGTAGATATGCGATGAGTCTTCAAAGTACTGATTGCTGATTCCCGTAATTGGTAAGGCAGTTCTCGTCACAAGATGCGGATGAGTATATGATAGGGTTTCAATGAATAAATATAATGATTTGTCAGAGAGATTTAAGCCAAGAAGTAACGAGGTTGTTGGTATGTCTGTTTGTAATATGGTGGAATATAAAAGAATTCTCCGGTATCAAAAGGGTAATCGTATATATCAGGATTATAGTAAGGCTACTTCGAATGAAAAGTCGAAGTTGACTTGCTGGAGCTGTGACAAAATTGGCTACCTTGAAAACGGATCGCAAAGTTATTTTTGCTAATAAATGCCAAAGGATCTGACGCGGCTACATTTTAACTTTTACTCAGTTGCCGAGAGTTTCTCAGCTGCATAACTATATGCATAAATCTTTCCTTCTGTAGATGAAGTGCGGTTGATTCATCCTATCGATTGAGGTGTTTTCAAGAATCATGAAAGGTTTGAACGCAGATTGTAATTGTCGAGATACAAATGAGGTTTAAGATGAAATCAAGTGGCAAACTTGAAGAATTGTTTAGTTTCATCTGTTATAATCAATATTTTAATTCATTTTAATTGTCAAATGCCTGTAGTCCTCAGATGATAGTCCACAATTAGCAATATATAATATTTGAATTAATTAATACGTGTCGTGACCTGTATACGTCTCAGACTCGATCACAACTCAAATTATATATATTATTGTAGACTCAACCTCAAACCTGTATAGAGAACTCGATCATTACTGCATATAGAGTGTCTATGGTGATTCCAAATAATATATATAGATGCGTCGATATGATATGTCAAAACATTGTATACGTGTCCCGATATTTAAAGTACGTAAAATAAATAACAGAAATTAAATAACGATAAATAAAGTGCGTAAAGTAAATAACAGAAATTAAATGACAATAAATAAAATTGCGAGAATATAAATTGCGATAAAATAAATTGCGATAATTAAATTGCTATAAATAAAATGTAATACGGAATTAACAGTTAGCTAGGAACAGTTAGCTAGGATTTTGTTAGCGTGGTTTCTTAATAAAATTTAATATTGTTAATTAGTCTGTTTCTAATCAATTTTTTTTTATTGTGTTCATTATTTCTTCATTATGCCACTTGTTGGATTCTGATAGGTCAAAATCCAAATATGAAATTGAATTTGAATGAAAATAGTTATTCTTTGGTGAACGGATACGTATCTCGGTGGTTGTAAATAGGATAGTGAATAACTGTTGAATTAGAATCGAAGAATATACAGTGTAACTTATTAATGTGAAATTTAAATATTCCTCGGGTATTACCTACCCGTTAAAATATTTTCACCATTAACAGTTTGTACAAAAGAATTTTTAATTACAATCTTTTTGAAAACATATATACATATATATTTTCTTCAGATGTAATCATGGATTTAATGAGTCAATATGATATTAAACTCATTTGATTTATCGCTAGAACAAGAATATATAATCTCTAACATATTAGAGATTACATAATCACCATGTCGAATGAAGATAAAAGATATAGAACGACTCGTAGAACAATAATTATATTCGGGTACAGAATGAGATGTCGAGGCATGGATTGTTGATGGTACTGGTGTTGTTACTGAGGCTTCTGTTGATGCTGGTGATGTTGCTGAAGCTGGTAAGTTTTGCACCATGTTCTCAAAGTTGATTACTCGAGCGCGAAGCTCGTTGACTTCTTCGATTACCCCGAGATGATTGTCGGTCGGAACGAGTGAATGAATAAGGTTTAGGATCTGAGTTATGATATAGTCGTGGCGAGATATTTGGGAAATGAGGGTGAAATGGTGTTACGAATAGGTTCTTCACTAAAAGGTGAATTCGGTTAGTGGATGGGATTGCCTTCTGCGTGTCTCCATTGATTAAGTTGACTATGAATCCATCAGATGAATTGGGGATGCATGATTGGTTGATTCATTTGGGTGTCGTTGCTTCCGGAGCTTAGATGACTATCCATTCTGAATAACTGTCGGGATAACTATCGGAATAGCTGTCAGAATCCGAGGGACTCGATCTAGTTGAGGGATTCATCTCGTACAATCAGATGAAAGATTTTTGATAAGAAATAGATTATAGGATGTAGATTAGTATCCTGCAATACATAATTTACATATGCATATATAATACTAAAATCTCATAAGTTACGGAGGAATCTACGGAAGCTGTCAGGCAAAGGTAACAATAACAGATACGCTAAGATATGAATTTATCTATACACTGTCTATGCAATAGAGGCAGTAAGACGTGTCTAGACTAAGAATGATAAGCAGGTAACTTCCTAAGGATGATAAGCAGGTAACTTCCTAAGGATGATAAGCAGATGATTTCAGACTAGAAATGATAAGCAAAACTTTTGACATGCAGACACGGTCGAAGTCCAGACTCACTAATACATCTAAACAACTATCAGTTAGACACACTAATGCAAGACCTAGTTCGCTAAGACCACCACTCTGATACCAACTGAAAGGACCCATCCTAATCCATCCGGACGAAGTCTATATTAATTATAAACGATTCACAACAGTTGATTTCATCGCGAGGTACTTGACCTCTATATGATACATTTTACAAACATTGCATTCGTTTTTGAAAAGACAATCTTTCATTACATCGAAAGTTGACAGGCTCGCATACCATTTCATAATATATCCAACTATAATTGACTTAATAATAATCTTGATGAACTTGACGACTCGAATGCAACGTCTTTTGAAATATGCCATGAATGACTCCAAGTAATATCTATAATATGAGAAAATACACAGCGGAAGATTTCTTTCGTACCTGAGAATAAACATGCTTTCAAGTGTCAACCAAAAGGTTGGTGAGTTCATTTATTTAACATAAATAATCATTTCATAATTTTTAATAGACCACAAGATTTCATATTTCCATTTCTCATAAACATACGTCCCATGCATAGAGACAAAAATATCATTCATATGGATTGAACACCTGGTAACCGACATTCACAATATGTATATAAGAATATCCCCATCATTCCAGGATCCTCCTTCGTACATGATATAAATTTCGAATTGCTAAAGCATCCGGTACTTTGGATGGGGCTTGTTGGGCCCGATAGATCTATCTTTAGAGTTCGCGTCAATTAGGGTGTCTGTTCCCTAATTCTTAGATTACCAGACTTAATAAAAAGGGGCATATTCAATTTCGATAATTCATCCATATAATGTAGTTTCGATTACTTGTGTCTATTTCGTAAAACAGTTATAAAAGCAGCGCATGTATTCTCAGTCCCAAAAATATATATAAAAAGGGAGTAATGAAAACTCACGTATATAAATATTGTAAAACAGTTAATAAAGCATTTGCATGTATTTTCAGCCCAAAAATGTAAAGAGAAAAAGGGCAAATAAAACTCACCTAATGTATTTTGTAGTAAAAATACATATGACTATATTGAACAACGGAACGATGTAGGGTTAGCCTCGGATTCACGAACCTATATCATTTGTATATTCATTAATATATATATATATATATATATATATATATATATATATATATATATATATATATATATATATATATATAATAGTAATCGAATAATTATTTTTTTATTATATTTTAATTTATATATTATGTATAGTTGATTTGTGTATATATTCAAATTGATTTATTATTTGTATAGTTATATTAATATGTCCATATTTATATACGTAATTATTTAGTGTTACATTTGAAATCGATAGTTTGTCATTTTATAAGTATTTATATAAATGATCTTAATAAATTTGATATATACAGTTATATGAAGTCTTATTATAATTATAGTATATGTAAAGAGTATATTTATGCATAAAGTATTTATCTACTTGAAAGATAGTTTTTTTTTTGATAAAAATAATGATTTACTAATAATAATAATAATAACTTTATTAATAATAATGATAATAATTGTAGTTTTTAAATGAAACGAAAAGTTTGATAATAACAGTAACGAAAATAATACCTTTGATGAAAAATACATAATACTTAATGTTTATAATAATAACAACAACAATCTTTTTATTAATAATGTTAGCATTTATAACGATACTACATAATGATATTACTAGTAAGGATAATAATGTTAGTAATAGCAATAATAAAAAATCTTAATTGTAATTGTAACTATAATACTTATTTTAATAATTATAATAATAATATCTCTTAAGGTGATTAATAATAATAGTACTTCTATCATTTTAGGAGTAACAACAGTTATCATAATAATAATAACAACAACTAATAATAATAATAACAATAAATAATAATAATAATAATAATAATAATAGTAATAATAATAAATAATAATAATAAAAAATATAAAGACCACTACCTCTCAAAATGGCTGAAAAAATAACAAGATGTCACCAGCGGGACTCGAACCCGAGACCCCTCGAATCCCCATCATCTGCCTAAACCATTCTGCCATATCATTTTATGTGTTATTATTTGAATCCAGTTTATTTTAAACCTTCTGTCAAATATGGTTTCCTCTCCATCATCATCTACACGATCGACCCAAAATATATAATCAAAACAATCACCCATTGTTCTTATACTAAACAGCAAAATGATTTTAATTTTTTGAATTAAATTAATAGATTCGTTAAAACAAAACAAAAATATAAAAACAGAAAGAAAAAAGACTGCAGCGACGGTAAGAACAACAAAAAAAAATTGATTTCGCGATTGGTAACGTTTTAGAACAAATTTACAACACGAATTGTATTTCAAATCGATCAACAAAACTTTATCAAACAACAATTTAACTCAAATCTCTAAAACATGTTCGAATTTCATCAAAAACCATCTCGTTTGACTTTTTGACAATTAGATTTGACTTCGAAATTAAAGCTCGATATCAAGAATTGAGGAATGAAATTTTGAAGAAAGATTGAGTAAAGGTTTCCTAACACAACTGCACTTATAGATTTTTTTAAATGATTCCTTTTCAAGTTAAGAGTAAAATCTTTATACTAGTAGAGATATAAGGGAAAGAAGAAAAAAAAATGCTTCATCCCAAAATCATATCAAAGTAGCTGTGTGAAATTGATTATGATGATGAATGATTTATGTCGAGAATAACAACAACAAAAAATGATCGGGACTAGGTTGGACAAAAGGGTCACGAGGGAAATAGAAGAAGAAGAATAAAGAGAATGAAGATAAAAAAAATATCCTGTGTATATATGTGTCTTCATATCTTCTTATTTATTTATTTATTTTTTTTAAAATATTAAATATTAAATATCTTAATAATAATTATACTTGTTAATATTACTAATAATAATTTTCATAATAATACTAGTGATTAATAATACGAATAATAATGTTATCAATAAATATAATATTATTGATAAAGATAGTAATACAATAATATTAACAATAAGGATAATTTAATTTGAAAATAATAATCTTATTAATGATACCAAAATAATATTAGTTATAATGATTTTAATTATAATGATAATAATAATAACATAATAACTTATACTTCTCTATAATAATATAGGTGATATACTATTAATATTATCATTTATAATGAAGGTAAGGTTATTAGTATGACTTTTATATTTTAGCTTGTAATTAGATTTAATATATAAAATTTATATCTTATTAACTATCTAATAATTAATAAGTATATTATATATCCTATGACAACATTTACTAGTTATTGATTATTTATATAATTTATAAATTATAATACCAATTATTAATAGGAATCATACATATACATATAGTTTCATGATAATATCAAATACGTGTTTATATATATATTCATTTTATTTGTACTCACTTATTCTATTTTTTTTTTTTACATTTTTAATTCTAATTAAATTAAAGTGTAGTTTTATTTATGCAAGGTATTATATATAATACTTTTATTTATATAAATATATATACATTTTTATATACAGACAATAGTTCGTGAATCATCGAGAGTAGCCGAAGGTCAATTGAATATATGAACATCGTTTCAAAATTTTCTAGACTCAACCATTACATATTTTTGCTTATCGTATCGAAATCATATAAGGATTAAGTTTAAATTTAGTCGGAAATAGGGAATTGAGGAGTGGGCCGAGAGTTTTCATATTGAAGATTGGGCCGTAATATATATATTTTTCTAGTTGGGATTTAGTAAACTTTGATTGATTTTGGGCCGTGTACCATGTTTGTTTATGATGGTTGGACCCTACCCACCTGCTAGCGATTTTCTATTATTTGTTCAGTTTCACTGTGATCAAAGAAATTAAATGATACATGATAGTGATTGTATGAGTATGATGTTGTTTCGGTTATGAATGAGGATGATGAAACTGTATAGTAATGATGATATAGATGAATTAAGATGATAGTCGGAAATTAATAAGTGTTGATAATGATTATGAACTAATGATGATAACGATGATGGCGATGAAAGATTGAGATATGATGACGGTAGTTTAAGATGAGGGTGAAGAACGAATCGTGAAAATGATAATGATATAAGATAATGTTTATGTGACTTTTATTATGATATAAGATAGTGATTACTCGATAATAATAAACAACGAGGGAATGATGACGATAGCATGAATCTTGGTGATTATGATTATGGTCATATATTATGATGATACATGAAGCGACAGGGTTGTTATAATCATCATGATTATGAAATGAATGGGTGGAGTAATGGTTAAAAATTTTATCGGGTTAGCAGGACGTCGCGGGTTTAAACTCGGACTTGGGCATTTTTTAGGGCTGCTCCGTTGAGGTTCGTGAATCCGTGGTCAACCCTACACTTGTTAAATGCCGTCATATGTATTTTTACTACAAAATACAGTATGGTGAGTTTCATTTACTCCCTTTTTCTCTTTACGTTTTTGGGCTGAGAATACATGCAAATGCTTTATTAACTGTTTTACAATAATTATATGCGTGAGTTTCATTATTCCCTTTATATATATATTTTTGGGCTGAGAATACATGCAATGTTTTAATAACTATTTTTCAATATTTATATGCGTGAGTTTTATTTGCTCCCTTTTACTCTTTATATTTTTGGGCTGACAATACATGCACTGTTTTAAAGACTGTTTTACAATATTTATATGCGTGAGTTTCATTTACTCCCTTTTTCTCTTTACATTTTTGGGCTGAGAATGCATGCAAATGCTTTATTAACTGTTTTACAATAATAATATGTGTGAGTTTCATTATTCCCTTTTTATATATATTTTTGGGCTGAGAATACATGCAATGTTTTAATAACTATTTTTCAATATTTATATGCGTGAGTTTCATTTGCTCCCTTTTACTCTTTATATTTTTGGGCTGAGAATACATGCATTGTTTTAAAGACTGTTTTACAATATTTATATGCGTGAGTTTCATTATTCCCTTTTTATATACATTTTTGGGCTGAGAATACATGCAAATGCTTTATTAACTGTTTTACAATATTTATATGCGTGAGTTCATTTGCTCCCTTTTTACTCATTACATTTTGGGGCTGAGAATACATGCAATGTTTTATTAACTATTTTACAATATTTACATGCGTGAGTTTCATTACTCGCTTTTTAAATGATTTTGCAATATATAGTTTTGGGACTGAGAATACATGCACTTTTATAAATGTTTTACGAAATAGACACAAGTAATCGAAACTAAATTATATGGTTGAATAATCGAAATCGAATATGCCCCTTTTTATTAAGTCTGGTAATCTAAGAATTAGGGAACAGACACCCTAATTGACGCGAACTCTAAAGATAGATCTATCGGGCCCAACAAGCCCCATCCAAAGTACCGGATGCTTTAGTACTTCGAAATTTATATCATGTCCGAAGGAGGATCCCGGAATGATGGGGATATTCTTATATGCGTATTGTGAATGTCGGTTACCAGGTGTTCAATCCATATGAATGATATTTTTGTCTCTATGCATGGGACGTATATTTATGAGAAATGAAAATGAAAATCTTGTGGTCTATTAAACTGACGGAAATGATTATTTATGTTAAACTAATGAACTCACCAACCTTTTGGTTATCGTATCGAAATCATATAAGGATTAAGTTTAAATTTAGTCGGAAATTCCTGGGTCGTCACAGTATGATAGGGAATTGAGTAGTGGGCCGAGAGTTTTCATATTGAAGATTGGGCAGTAATATATATATTTTTCTAGTTGGGATTTACTAAACTTTGATTGATTTTGGGCTGTGTACCATGTTTGTTTATGATGGTTGGACCGTACCCACCTGCTAGCGATTTTCTATTATTTATCCGGTTTAACTGTGATCAAAGAAATTAAATGATACATGATAGTGATTGTATGAGTATAATGTTGTTTCGGTTATAAATGAGGATGATGAAACTGTATATTAATGATGATATAGATGAATTAAGATGATAGTCGGAAATTAATAAGTGTTGATAATGATTATGAACTAATGATGATAACGATGATGGCGATGAAAGATTGAGATATGATGACGGTAGTTTAAGATGAGGGTGAAGAACGAATCGTGAAAATGATAATGATATAAGATAATGTTTATGTGACTTTTATTATGATATAAGATAGTGATTACTCGATAATAATAAACAACGAGGGAATGATGACGATAGCATGAATCTTGGTGATTATGATTATGGTCATATATTATGATGATACATGAAGCGACAGGGGTTGTTATAATCATCATGATTATGAAATGAATGGGTGGAGTAATGGTTAAATATTTTATTGGGTTAGCGGGACGTCGCGGGTTTAAAACCGGACTTGGGCATTTTTTAGGGCTGCTCTGTTGAGGTTCGTGAATCCGAGGTCAACCCTCCACTTGTTAAATGTCGTCATATGTATTTTTACTACAAAATACAGTATGGTGAGTTTCATTTACTCCCTTTTTCTCTTTACGTTTTTGGGCTGAGAATACATGAAAATGCTTTATTAACTGTTTTACAATAATTATATGCGTGAGTTTCATTATTCCCTTTTTATATATATTTTTGGGCTGAGAATACATGCAATGTTTTAATAACTATTTTTCAATATTTATATGCGTGAGTTTCATTTGCTCCCTTTTACTCTTTATATTTTTGGGCTGACAATACATGCACTGTTTTAAAGACTGTTTTACAATATTTATATGCGTGAGTTTCATTTACTCCCTTTTTCTCTTTACGTTTTTGGGCTGAGAATACATGCAAATGCTTTATTAACTGTTTTACAATAATTATATGCGTGAGTTTCATTATTCCCTTTTTATATATATTTTTGGGCTGAGAATACATGCAATGTTTTAATAACTATTTTTCAATATTTATATGCGTGAGTTTCATTTGCTCCCTTTTACTCTTTATATTTTTGGGCTGAGAATACATGCATTGTTTTAAAGACTGTTTTACAATATTTATATGCGTGAGTTTCATTATTCCCTTTTTATATAAATTTTTGGGCTGAGAATACATGCAAATGCTTTATTAACTGTTTTACAATATTTATATGCGTGAGTTCATTTGCTCCCTTTTTACTCATTACATTTTGGGGCTGAGAATACATGCAATGTTTTATTAACTGTTTTACAATATTTACATGCGTGAGTTTCATTACTCCCTTTTTAAATAATTTTGCAATATATAGTTTTGGGACTGAGAATACATGCACTTTTATAAATGTTTTACGAAATAGACACAAGTAATCGAAACTACATTATATGGTTGAATGATCGAAATCGAATATGCCCCTTTTTATTAAGTCTGGTAATCTAAGAATTAGGGAACAGACACCCTAATTGACGCGAACTCTAAAGATAGATCTATCGGGCCCAACAAGCCCCATCCAAAGTACCGGATGCTTTAGTACTTCGAAATTTATATCATGTCCGAAGGAGGATCCCGGAATGATGGGGATATTCTTATATGCATATTGTGAATGTCGGTTACCAGGTGTTCAATCCATATGAATGATATTTTTGTCTCTATGCATGGGACGTATATTTATGAGAAATGAAAATGAAAATCTTGTGGTCTATTAAACTGATGGAAATGATTATTTATGTTAAACTAATGAACTCACCAACGTTTTGGTTGACACTTTAAAGCATGTTTATTCTCAGGTATGAAAGAAATCTTCTGCTGTGCATTTGCTCATTTTAGAGATATTACTTGGAGTCATTCATGACATATTTCAAAAGACGTTGCATTCGAGTCGTTGAGTTCATCAAGATTATTATTAAGTCAATTATAGTTGGATATATTATGAAATGGTTTGCATGCCGTCAACTTTCGATGAAATGAAAATTTATCTTTTAAAAACGAATGCAATGTTTGTAAAATGTATCATATAGAGGTCAAGTACCTCGCGATGTAACCAAATGTAATGTATTCGTCCAGATGGATTAGGACGGGTCTCTACAGGTGGTATCAGAGCGGTGGTCTTAGCGAACCAGGTCTTGCATTAGTGTGTCTAACTAATAGTTGTTTAGATGCATTAATGAGTCTGGACTTCGACCGTGTCTGCATGTCAAAAGTTTTGCTTATCATTTCGTGTCAAAAATTATCTACTTATTATCCTTAGGAAATTACCTGCTTATCATTCCTAGTCTAGACACATCTTACTACATTGATTGCATAAACACTGTATAGATAAAATTCATATCTTAGCGTATCTGTTATTGTTACCTTTGCCTAACAGCCTCTTAAGATTCCTTCGTAACTTATGGGATTTTAGTATTATATATGCATATGTAAATTATGTATTGCAGGGTACTAATCTACATCCTATAATCTATTTCTTATCGAAAATCCTTCATCTGATCGTACGAGATGAATCCCTCAACCAGTTCGAATTCCTCGGATTTCGACAGCTATTCCGATATGGAGTTTCACTTAAGCTCCGAAAGCAGTGTCACCAGAATGAATCAACCAATCATCAATCCCCAATTCATCTGATGGGTTCGTAGTCTACTTAATCATTGGAGACAAGAAGTTCCATCCACCACATTGCCCTCTTGGCGATGAACCTGAGGCACTTACCGGCGAACCTGTCCGAAACACCATATTCACCCTCATTGCCAGAATATCTCACAATGATTACATAATATCTACAATTCTAAACCTTATTCATCCGCTTGTCGAACCGATAATCATCCCGGAGTAATCGAAGAAGTCAACGAACTTCGCGCTCGAGTAATAGCCTAGGAGAATATGGTGCAAAACTGTAACATCCTCCCAATAGGGTCTGGAAGGAACGTCACTATTATCAAAACATACCAACATATTATAATAAACGAGAACAATACTAAATGATGAATTTAACTTTAATGAGTACGCAACGGAAAATGAAATGTCGTTACAATGACAGGAATAACAATATCGTAAATGTTCACATGCAGAAGTAATAAATGCGATATCTCTTGATCATATGTCCAAGTAGCATCACATAAGCAGTAAGTATAAGAGCTTGAATCAAACAGCACCTGAAACAAAACATGCTAAAGTGTCAACCAAAAAGGTTGAGTGAAGTTCATAGGTTTAACAAAAAGTTTGTCGTTGTTTTAGACCACAAGATTTAGTTTGTAAAGTTGATCTCCCACAGGATCAAAAAGTTATGCCAATGCGTGATATTTAGACTAAACGTTCAAGTTTGCCCCATGACAAGTTGTGTCTGTCCTTGTCGGTTTAATTTCATTATTAAGTAATATAATGACTTGGTCAAATGTATCGGGGACGTTACTCCCGATAGGCCTACTCCCAATAATTAAGCATGCCGCAGCAATTAAAAATATCACTGTAGGGACTTAGTCGGACATAGCCGGGTATAGCATAGTTTAACAGTTTGGTACTTGTGTCTAAAGTGTAAAAAGTAAAAACATCATGTGTCTCACCCCAAGTAAAAGTAAGTAAGTTTGCTAGCAATTAAAGAGGGGCTATGAATTCACCTTAGTAAGTAGAGAGAGTGTTATTCCTCGGAATAAAGAGTTGAACGAGTGAGCAGGAAAGTCAACCTATTGACATTTAAGAGTAGTTAAGTGTTTTGCCCATGTTTAAGTTTAAGTATGTGTTTAAGTATAGTTTGTTTTACTAAGTTTCTATTCCTAGTAAGTTACTATTTTTATAAAGTTTTCATTTTTAGAAAGTTTCTTATTTTACTAAGTTTCTATGACTAGAGAGTTTCTACTTTTATCAATGTTTTCCATTTAAGGATACTTGCCGTATTAGATAAGCTTCCAATCACCCCTTTCCCTTCGAATGGCTAATTTAGATCTAGGGGCTTGAGCCATAGGACCCTTTAAATCGGAAATCCAAACCCTCTGCCTAGAATCTCATAGAAACCATTCGTCAAGAAAGTTCGAAGATCTATACATCTCTAATACATATCCCAAAATGTTTTTATGTTACAATATAAGTAGTAGGTTATAGGTGCTAGTAATAGTAATAGTGTATACATGTTATTTATTTTATTTTTAATTGCATATAATTTATAACATTATTTAGATGTTTTGGTAAAAATAATAACCGAAGTAAAAAGTAAAAAGTAAAAAGTAAAAAGTAAAAAAAAAATAAAAAGTAAGAAAAGAATACTTACTAGTAGTAATTCTTCAAAGAGAGAATGAGAGAAATTTTGGTGTGAGTTTGAATGAGAAATGAGGGGTATTTATACTTGAAAAAATTAGGTAAAAAGAATAAAATAATTAAAAAAAAGAAATATTTAATTATTAATGGGATTTTAAAATTAAAAAGTATTAAATATTAGGTCATGGGATAATGCACAAAATAAAATAATAAAAGTAGTTTTTTCATTACAATTTTTAATTAAAAAGTAATTTATTTATTTATTTATTTATTTATTTTTTCATTTATTTTAAGGATTTTTTTTATATAAATAAACAAAATGATTTAATGCTTTTCCAAGAATATTTGTCAATAATATTTTTTTTATTTTTGTTTTATTTAATTAATAAATACAAATTTTGCATAAAAATAATAAATAATTCGGTATTTTGTATTTTTAATAATAATTATGATTTTAATTATTAAACTATAGTTTTAGTAAGTTTGTAAATATTATTACATTTATATATAATTGGATTTATTATATAGTTAAATATATAATACATTAACTAAATAATAAAAGTGATACAAAGTTTATATACTTAGTTAAATTATGTCAAATTATATAAATTAATAATATATTATTTATTTAAGCGTACATTGTTGACTAAAAATTACTATTCGGTCAATATTTAATTGTATATAACAACCCTTAATACATATAGTCAGACATATAACCCTAGGGTTAATTCAGTAATTTAGAAGTTGAAAAGTGAGGGTTGTTACAGTACCTCCCCGTTAATAAAAACTTCGTCCCGAATTTTTAGGTAGACTTCTCGGATGCATCAGCGGTTGAGAAGAGATGGGGATATTTCTGTTTCATTTGGTCTTCACGTTCCCAGGTATACTCGGGGCCACGTCGTGAATTCCAACGAATCTTAACAATAGGTATGGTGCTTTGCTTTAAGCATTTAGCAGATCGGTCCATGACTTCTACGGGTTCCTCTATGAAGTGCATTTTATCATCAATGCGAATGTCATCCAAAGGAATAATGAGAGTGTCATCAGCGAGACACTTTTTAAGATTCGAGACATGAAATACATTGTGTACGCTGCTAAGTTCAGCTGGTAATTCTAATCGATAAGCCACGGGTCCGATCCTTTCAGTAATCTTGAAGGGTCCAACAAAACGCGAACTTAGTTTGCTTCGTTTACCAAAACGAACGACGCCTTTCCAAGGGGATACTTTCAACATGACTTTGTCACCAACTTGGAATTCCAAATCTTTCCGACCTTTATTAGCATAGCTCTTCTGTCGGCTGCGGGCAGTTTCTATTCGTTTCTTAATCTGAACTATCTTTTCGGTTGTCTCGTGTATGATTTCAGGACCAGTTAACTGTCTGTCCTCTAATTCATCCCAGCACAGTGGGGATCTACATTTTCGTCCGTATAAGGCCTCAAAAGGTGCAGCCTTAATACTTGAGTGGTAACTATTATTGTAAGAGAATTCAACCAAAGGCAAATGTCTATCCCAGCCTTTGCCGAAGTCGATAACACAAGCGCGAAGCATATCTTCCAATGTTTGAATGGTTCTTTCACTTTGACCATCGGTTTGCGGATGATAAGCAGTACTCATGTTGAGTTGAGTTCCAAGAGCAGTTTGTAAGGATTTCCAGAATCTGAAAGTGAATCTACTGTCGCGATCGGATATGATTGATATAGGAACACCATGACGAGAGACAATTTCTTTGATATACAGTTGTGACAATCTCTCCATCTTTTCGGTCTCCTTGATCAGTAAGAAATGAGCAGATTTAGTAAGACGATCTACTATGACCCATATAGTATCATTGCCACTAGAAGTCTTGGGCAATTTAGTAATAAAGTCCATAGCGATACATTCCCACTTCCACTGCGGAATATCGGGTTGTGTCAATAGACCAGAAGGCTTTTGATGTTCAGCCTTGACTTTCAAACAAGTGAGATACTTACTAACATAAGTAGCAATGTCGGCTTTCATGTTAGGCCACCAGTAGAATTCCTTCACATCGTGGTAGATCTTACTGGAACCCAGATGAATAGAATACCTAGTCTTATGCGCTTCATCCAAGACTAGTTTACGGAGATTACCGAAATGTGGAACCAAAATTCTGTTGCCAAAGTACCGTGTACCATTAGCTTTCACTTGGAGTTGGTTCTCGAAACCGATAGGTCCTTCATCTTTGATAAGTGTTGGTTTAATAGCTTCTAATTGAGCTTCACAGATTCGTGAGATAAGATTCGATTTGATTTTCAGATTCAGAGCACGAACACGTTTAACATCGTCTTTTCGACTAAGGGCATCAGCAACTACATTCGCCTTGCAAAGATGATATTTCAGTTCACAGTGATAATCGTTCAATAACTCGAGCCATCGGCTTTGCCTCATATTCAACTGTTTTTGATCAAAGATGTGTCGAAGACTTTTATGGTCAGTGTACACCGTAAACTGGGTACCATATAAATAATGTCTCCATATCTTTAATGCAAATACCACGGCACCTAACTCAAGGTCGTGTGTGGTATAGTTCTCCTAGTGTTTATTCAACTGTCTAGATACGTAGGCAATAACCTTTTCACGTTGCATTAAGACACAACCAAAGCCTTGCTTTGAGGCATCGCAGTAAACAACAAAATCGTCAGTACCTTCAGGTAAAGATAGAATCGGGGCTGTGGTCAACTTCTCTTTTAAAATCTTGAAAGTAGATTCCTGTTCTTCGAACCACTCAAACTTCTTCCCTTTTTGAGTTAGCTTCGTAAGAGGTTTGGCAAGAAGGGAAAAATCCTTTATGAATCTCCGATAATAACCGCAAGTCCCAAAAATTGACGAATATGCTTCGCAGTCTTTGGTATCTCCCAGTTCTGGATAGCGGTAATCTTAGCTGGATCGACATGTATTCCATTACTATCAATAACGTGTCCTAGGAATTGTACGGTTTTGAGCCAAAACTCGCACTTAGAGAATTTAGCATAAAATTATTCCTTTGTAAGAGTTCAAGAATCATACGCAAATGTTGCTCATATTCTTTCTCACTCTTGGAATAGATCAAGATGTCATCAATGAATACAATGACGAATTTATCGAGATAGGGTTTGCAAACACGGTTCATAAGATCCATGAACACAGCAGGAGCATTGGTCAAACCAAAAGGCATGACACAGAATTCATAGTACCCATAATGAGTGCGAAAAGCAGTCTTAGGAATATCGGATTCCTTGACTCTAAGTTGGTGATATCCGGACCTTAAATCAATCTTTGAATAAACACTTGACCCTTGAAGTTGGTCGAATAGATCATCAATACGTGGCAACGGATAACGGTTCTTGATAGTAAGTTTGTTAAGTTCGCGGTAATCAATGCACATCCTTAACGTACCATCCTTCTTTTTAACAAATAGAATAGGAGCTCCCCATAGGGACGAGCTTGGACGAATGAAACCTTTATCCAATAGTTCTTGGAGCTGGTTGGAAAGTTCCTTCATTTCGAAAGGTGCTAAATGGTATGGTGCTTTAGCAATAGGAGCAGCACCGGGAGCTAAATCAATTTGAAATTCAACTTGTCGAGGAGGTGGAAGACCAGGAAGATCTTCAGAAAACACATCGAAAAGTCTTTAACCACTGGTACATCTTCAATACACTTCTCTTTCGATTCGATCATCTTAATGTGGGCTGGAATAGCTGGATAACCTTTCATAAGGTGTTTACGGGTTTTAATACAGGAGATAATATTGATATTGGGACCACTCTTTTCACCTTGGATGATGAGAGTATCTCCATTCCCCAATGAAACATTAACAGTTTTATCGTAACACATGATAGCAGCATGTAATGGACGTAACCAATCCATACCAACTACGATGTCAAAACTTCCGAGTTTGACCGGCAAAAGGTCTATCTTAAATTCCTTATCGGCTAAGATTAGATTGCAGTTTTTATAGATTTTATCGACTTGCATGTGTGATGACCCGGGAATTTCAGACCAAATTTAAACTTAATCTTTATATGATTTCGATATGATATGTAAAGTCTATAATGTTGAGTCTTGAAAATTTTGGAACTATATTCATATAACCAATTACCCTCTAACTGTGCCCGAGGATTCACGAACAATTACTTGTAAATAAATATGTATATATTATATAAATATAAACATTAGAATGTATAATATTTTGATTTAATGATGTTTACTTTAAACAAATTGGAATTTAAAACGTAAAATAACAATTAGAATAATTAAGTATTGTTATTATATATAAATATGTATATGTTATTAGAATTCCATGATTAAAAAGAATAATTAAGTTACGATTAAAATAAACATATATATGTATATATATATATATATATATATATATATATATATATATATATATATTAAATATTCAATAAGTGCTATCATATAATATACGATACAATATTACATAGATAATAAATCATAATATTAATATATTAAATGTAATTACAAGGTTAATTATAGTTGTCAGAATTATTAAATACTATTAAAAGTATAATATGGAATTTGATACATTTGTTTCGTGTATCATTGTTAATATCATTATTTTTATAACTAATGGTAAAAATTATAATTTTAGTTATTCAGATTAATATTAGTATTAATATTTATTAATATTACAATTATCATTAATAATTTCTAATATTGTTATAAATAATAATATTAGTATCATAATTAATAGTATAATCATCATTAATTATTATTATTAATATTAGTATATATTTTATTAATACAATTAATATTATTATTAGTACTTTTGTTATTAATAAAAATTTACAGTATTTTTATAATAATTTACTAACTATTAGTAATTATTATATTTATAAAAAAAAACAAATGAGTAAAACAAGGTTAGGTACACATCTGCATCAAGTTTTCAATTTTTCTTTCTATACACATTCCTTGTCGAACTTTATAACTAACTTCCAATTATGCTACTGTTTTATATATTCGATTACTGACTATATTAGATGCCATATAATTCACTGCAAACCAAATAAAAGAATTGTGAGAGACAACAGAAAGTGAAAAGCTGAACGCGTTATTTTATTTTTATTTTTTTCTGTTTCTTAACTTTTTTGCCAAAATCATATTTTGAACCAAATCTTAAAATCAATTAAAGCAAAATTGTTAGGAATCATTCGTTTAAACTTCCTGTAAAGTTTCAAAAGCTAATTTTTCGTATCGTGTTCGAATTTGGGAGTCAAAGTTTTTGAACTAAAAAGTCAAACAATTGTTTTTGATTAAATTGGAGTTCAATGTTACGTTTTGAGTTTAATTGAGGATGGAGAAAGCTTTTAGGAAGGAATTGAAACATAATTTGTTTTATAATCTTTAGCTAATTCATAGTCAATCGAAAAATCAATTTTTTTTAAAAAATATATCAGCGACAGCAGTTACTGTATAATTGATATATATATATATATATATATATATATATATATATATATATATATATATATATATATATATATATATATATTTATTTTCTCTGTTAATCCCAAATTATGCTCAACCAGTCATGTTCTGGTCCATTTAAGGATCTAAATCAAAGTTGTAATCCGTTGTAGTGATTGATTTGGTCTCTGGTTGGTTCAAAGTTTTGATTAAGAAGATGAAGGTAGAAATAGGTTAAAGGAAAATAGAACCCATATTAACTAAGAAAGAAACAGGCGGAGCAATGGTTAGAGAGGGTGTCGGTGAACGAGAGGTCTCGGGTTCGATCCCTTCCAGGGTCATTTTTTTAGGCCGAATTTTTATGAGGTAGTCTTTCTTCCTATTTTATTATTATTATTATTATTATTATTATTATTATTATTATTATTATTATTATTATTACTATTGTTATTAATACTATTTCTTGTTATTATTATTATGAAAGTTATTATTACTCCAAAAAAATTTAGAAGTATGATTAAGATTATAGTTAATATTATTAATGAGTATAGTTATAATCAAGGTTATAAGTATCAAAAATATTATTATTATTATTGTTGATAAGTATTATTATTAGTATTAAGTTATTCATTATCATTACTATCATTATTAAGATTATTTGTAGGATTATGATTATGAGTATTATTATGGTTGATATCATTATTATTGTTAATAATAATATTATTAATATTATTACTGATATAATTAGTATTGTTATTATTATCATCAACATTGTTATCACTACAATTATTACTAAGGATATAAATATTGATACTAATATCATTTTACTTATTTACATAGTACTAATACTAAACTATTTTAATTTAACACATTAACAATTATAAATCATTTTTTTTATTAAAGGTATTTACTTCAATTTATTGAAAATAAATATATTTAAATTATGATGAGTTATAAATCATTCTTATTACCATTATATTAACAATATAAATAATATTATCATCAGTCTTATCAATGTTGTTATTATTATAGAAAATAAACATTTCAAATATAGTAAGTTTTATTACACGATATGATATTCTAAACATCAACATAGGATATATATAATAAATTACATATCGTATACTTTAAATCTAATATATACATAATTATTAAGTATTTATATATATACGATGAATATAGATAATTAATACAAGAATTATATTAATAATATTAATAAACTGATTAATTGTAAGTATATGTTTTAATATATATATCAATGATATAGGTTCGTGAATCCGAGGCCAACCCTATACTTGTTCAATGTCGGTATATGTATTTTTGCTACAAAATACATTAGGTGAGTTTCATTTGCTCCCTTTTACTTTTTATGTTTTTGGGCTGAGAATACATGCAAATGCTTTATTAACTGTTTTACAATATTTATATGCGTGAGTTCATTTGCTTCCTTTTTACTTATTACTTTTTTGGACTGAGAATACATGCAAATGCTTTATTAACTGTTTTACAATATTTATATGCGTGAGTTTCATTTGCTCCCTTTTTAAATGCTTTTGCAATATATATTTTGGGACTGAGAATACATGCGCTGTTTTATAAATGTTTTACGAAATAGACACAATTAATCGAAACTACATTATATGGTTGAATTATCGAAATCGAATATGCCCTTTTTTATTAAGTCTGGTAATCTAAGAATTATGGAACAGACACCCTAATTGACGCGAACTCTAAAGATAGATCTATCGGGCCCAACAAGCCCCATCCAAAGTACCAGATGCTTTAGTACTTCGAAATTTATATCATGTCCGATGGAGGATCCCGGAATGATGGGGATATTCTTATATGTATATTGTGAATGTCGGTTACCAGGTGTTCAATCCATATGAATGATATTTTTGTCTCTATGTATGGGACGTATGTTTATGAGAATTGGAAATATGAAATCTTGTGGTCTATTAAAATTATGAAATGATTATTTATGCTAAACTAATGAACTCACCAACCTTTTGGTTGACACTTTTAAAACATGTTTATTCTCAGGTATGAAAGAAATCTTCCGCTGTGCATTTGATCATTTTAAAGATATTACTTGGAGTCATTCATGACATATTTCAAAAGACGTTGCATTCGAGTCGTTGAGTTTATCAAGATCATTATTAAGTCAATTATAGTTGGATATATTATGAAATGCTATGCATGTCTGTCAATTTCAGATGTAATGAAAGATTGTCTTTTCAAAACGAATGCAATGTTTGTAAAATGTATCATATAGAGGTCAAGTACCTCTCGATGTAAATCAACTGTTGGGAATCGTTTATAATCGATATGGACTTCGTCCGGATGGATTAGGACGGGTCCTTTCAGTTGGTATCAGAGCGGTGGTATTAGCGAACCAGGTCTGCATTAGTGTGTCTAACTGATAAGTCGTTAGGATGCATTAGTGAGTCTGGACTTCGACCGTGTCTGCATGTCAAAAGTTTTGCTTATCACTTCGTGTCAAAAATCACTTGTTTATCATTCTTAGTCTAGACACGTTTTACTGCATTGATTGCATGATTAGTGTATGGACAAAATTCATATCTTAGCATATCTGCTAATTCATATCTTAACGTATCTGTTATTGTAATCTTTGCGTGACATTTTCTGTAAATACCTCCGTAACTTATGGGATTTTAGTATTATATATGCATATGTAAATTATGTATTGCAGGGTACTAATCTACATCCTATAATCTATTTCTTATCGAAAATCCTTCATCTAATTATACGGGATGAATCCCTCAACCAGTTCGAGTCCCTCAGATTTCGATAGTTATTCTGATAGTTATTTCGACAGCTATTCCGATATGGATATTCACCTAAGCTCCGAAAGCGATGTCACCAGAATGAATCAACCAATCAGCCATTATCAATTCATCTGATGGGTTCGTAGTCGACTTAATTAATGGAAACGCGCAGAAAGTAATCCCTTCTGTAGTGACCCGAACTTTTCCATGTTTATATATATTAATTGAGATTGATATTTACATGATTAAATGTTTCCAACATGTTAAGCAATTAAACTTGTTAAGACTTGATTAATTGAAATATGTTTCATATAGACAATTGACCACCCAAGTTGACCGGTGATTCACGAACGTTAAAACATGTAAAAACTATACGATGACATATATATGGTTATATATATAGTTAACATGATTTTATTATAAGTATGTATCTCATTAGGTATTTTAACAATGAGTTATATACATAAAAATGAGACTATTAATTTAAGAAACTCGAAAATGATATATATAACGATTATCGTTATAACAACGTCTTACTAGGTACATATGAATCATATTAAGATATTGATACACTTGGTTAATTATGTTAAATGATAAGTAAATATATTATTAAGTGTATTAACAATGAATTACATATGTAAAAATAAGACTACTAACTTAATGATTTCGAAACGAGACATATATGTAACGATTATCGTTGTAACGACATTTAACAGTATATACATCATACTAAGATATATTATATATCATAATATCATGATAATATAACAATTTAACATCTCATTTGTTATAATAAACAATGGGTTAACAACATTCAACAAGATCGTTAACCTAAAGGTTTCAAAACAACATTTACATGTAACGACTAACGATGAGTTAACGACTCAGTTAAAATATATATACATGTAGTGTTTTAATATGTATTTATACACTTTTGAAAGACTTCAATACACTTATCAAAATACTTCTACTTAACAAAAATGCTTACAATTACATCCTCGTTCAGTTTCATCAACAATTCCACTCGTATGCACCCGTATTCGTACTCGTACAATACACAGCTTTTAGATGTATGTACTATTGGTATATACACTCCAATGATCAGCTCTTAGCAGCCCATGTGAGTCACCTAACACATGTGGGAACCATCATTTGGCAACTAGCATGAAATATCTCATAAAATTACAAAAATATGAGTAATCATTCATGACTTATTTACATGAAAACAAAATAACATATCCTTTATATCTAATCCATACACCAACGACCAAAAACACCTACAAACACTTTCATTCTTCAATTTTCTTCATCTAATTAATCTCTCTCAAGTTCTATCTTCAAGTTCTAAGTGTTCTTCATAAATTCCAAAAGTTCTAGTTTCATAAAATCAAGAATACTTTCAAGTTTGCTAGCTCACTTCCAATCTTGTAAGGTGATCATCCAACCTCAAGAAATCTTTGTTTCTTACAGTAGGTTATCATTCTAATACAAGGTAATAATCATATTCAAACTTTGGTTCAATTTCTATAACTATAACAATCTTATTTCAAGTGATGATCTTACTTGAACTTGTTTTCGTGTCATGATTCTGCTTCAAGAACTTCGAGCCATCTAAGGATCCGTTGAAGCTAAATCCATTTTTCTCTTTTCCAGTAGCTTTATCCAAGGAACTTAAGGTAGTAATGATGTTCATAACATCATTCGATTCATACATATAAAGCTATCTTATTCGAAGGTTTAAACTTGTAATCACTAGAACATAGTTTAGTTAATTCTAAACTTGTTCGCAAATAAAAGTTAATCCTTCTAACTTGACTTTTAAAATCAACTAAACACATGTTCTATATCTATATGATATGCTAACTTAATGATTTAAAACCTGGAAACACGAAAAACACCGTAAAACCGGATTTACGCCGTCGTAGTAACACCGCGGGCTGTTTTGGGTTAGTTAATTAAAAACTATGATAAACTTTGATTTAAAAGTTGTTATTCTGAGAAAATGATTTTTATTATGAACATGAAACTATATCCAAAAATTATGGTTAAACTCAAAGTGGAAGTATGTTTTCTAAAATGGTCATCTAGACGTCGTTCTTTCGACTGAAATGACTACCTTTACAAAAACGACTTGTAACTTATTTTTCCGACTATAAACCTATACTTTTTCTGTTTAGATTCATAAAATAGAGTTCAATATAAAACCATAGCAATTTGATTCACTCAAAACGGATTTAAAATGAAGAAGTTATGGGTAAAACAAGATTGGATAATTTTTCTCATTTTAGCTACGTGAAAATTGGTAACAAATCTATTCCAACCATAACTTAATCAACTTGTATTGTATATTATGTAATCTTGAGATACCATAGACACGTATACAATGTTTCGACCTATCATTTCGACACATCTATATATATTTCGGAACAACCATAGACACTCTATATGTGAATGTTGGAGTTAGCTATACAGGGTTGAGGTTGATTCCAAAATATATATAGTTTGAGTTGTGATCAATACTGAGATACGTATACACTGGGTCGTGGATTGATTCAAGATAATATTTATCGATTTATTTCTGTACATCTAACTGTGGACAACTAGTTGTAGGTTACTAACGAGGACAGCTGACTTAATAAACTTAAAACATCAAAATATATTAAAAGTGTTGTAAATATATTTTGAACATACTTTGATATATATGTATATATTGTTATAGGTTCGTGAATCAACCAGTGGCCAAGTCTTACTTCCCGACGAAGTAAAAATCTGTGAAAGTGAGTTATAGTCCCACTTTTAAAATCTAATATTTTTGGGATGAGAATACATGCAGGTTTTATAAATGTTTTACAAAATAGAAACAAGTACGTGAAACTACATTCTATGGTTGAATTATCGAAATCGAATATGCCCCTTTTTATTAAGTCTGGTAATCTAAGAATTAGGGAACAGACACCCTAATTGACGCGAATCCT
This sequence comes from Rutidosis leptorrhynchoides, assembly GCF_046630445.1. Lineage (NCBI taxonomy): Eukaryota > Viridiplantae > Streptophyta > Magnoliopsida > Asterales > Asteraceae > Rutidosis > Rutidosis leptorrhynchoides. The sequence goes on along the minus strand of NC_092336.1, from coordinate 328,420,002 downwards.
AAAGATAGATCTATTGGGCTTAACAAACCCCATCCAAAGTACCGGATGCTTTAGTACTTCAAAATTTATATCATATCCGAAGTGTGTCCCGGAATGATGGGGATATTCTTATATATGCATCTTGTTAATGTCGGTTACCAGGTGTTCACCATATGAATGATTTTTATCTCTATGTATGGGATGTGTATTGAAATATGAAATCTTGTGGTCTATTATTATGATTTGATATATATAGGTTAAACCTATAACTCACCAACATTTTTGTTGACGTTTTAAGCATGTTTATTCTTAGGTGATTATTAAGAGCTTCCGCTGTCGCATACTTAAATAAGGACGAGATTTGGAGTCCATGCTTGTATGATATTGTGTAAAAACTGCATTCAAGAAACTTATTTTGTTGTAACATATTTGTATTGTAAACCATTATGTAATGGTCGTGTGTAAACAGGATATTTTAGATTATCATTATTTGATAATCTACGTAAAGCTTTTTAAACCTTTATTGATGAAATAAAGGTTATGGTTTGTTTTAAAATGAATGCAGTCTTTGAAAAACGTCTCATATAGAGGTCAAAACCTCGCAACGAAATCAATTAATATGGAACGTTTTAATCAATAAGAACGGGACATTTCACCTTCCACCAATCGAATTCACCTCTTGACAATGAACCTGAAGCATTTACCGGCGAATCTGTTCGAGACACCATTTTCGGTCTCATTTCCAGGGTAACTCGACAAGATTATATTCTATCCACAATTCTGAACCTTATTCATCCGCTCGTTCCGACCGACAATCATCCTGGAATAATAAGTCAATGAACTTCGCGCTCGAATAATCAATTTGGAGAATATGGTTCAAAATGTACCAGCTTCAGTAACATCACCGGCACCAACAGTACCATCAATAATAGCACCAGTACCATCAACAATCCATGCTTCAATATCATCATCTGTACTTTGGGTATGATCTTTGTTCTACGTATCGTTCTACCTCATTTATCTTCTTTCGACATGGAGAATATGTAATCTCTAAAGTTTTAGAGATTATTTATTCTAGTTCCAACCGAAAACTAAATGAGTTTAATTTCCTATTGACTCATTAAATCCTTGATTACGTCTGAAGAAAATATATATGTATATATGTTTTCATAGAGATTGTAATTAAAATTTTTATTGTACAAACTGTTAATGGTGAAAATATTTTAACGGGTAGGTAACACCCGAGGAATATTTAGATTCTACATTAATAAGTTACACTGTACATTCTTCGAATCTGATTCAACATTCATTTACTATCCTACTTACATCCACCGATATACAAATCCGTTCATCACAGAATAACCATTTTCATCCAATTAAATGTTTGGATTTTGATTTATCAGAATCCATTAAGTGGCATAACGAAGAAATAATGGACACAATAAAAATTGATTAGAAACAGATTAATTAACCATATGAAATTCTATTAAGAATCCACGCTAACAAAATCCTAGCTAACTATTCCTAGCTAACTGTTAATTCCGTATTACCATTTAATTATCGCAATTTAATTATCGCAATTTTAATTATTGTCATTTAATTTCTGTTATTTACTTTACGCATTTTATTTATCGTCATTTAATTTATGTATTTATTTTACGCACTTTAAATATCGGGACACATATACAAGGTTTTGACATATCATATCGACGCATCTATTGTTATTATTTGGAATCACCATGGACACTCTATATGCAGTAATGATCGAGTTCTCTATACAGGGTTGAGGTTGATTCTACAATAATATATATAGTTTGAGTTGTGATCGAGTCTGAGACGTATACGGGTCACGACACGTATTAATTAATTCGAATATTATATATTAAACTATATATATGAATTATTGGACTGTCAACTGTGGACTATCGACTGTAGATTAATAACATTAAACAATTAAAAATAAATTAAAATATTGATTATAACATATGAAACTAAACAATTCTTCAAGTTGCCACTTGATTTCATCTTAAACCTTAATTGTACCTTGACGATTCTAATCTGCATTCAAACTTTCATAATTCTTGAAAACACCTCAATCGATAGGATGAATCAACCGCACTTCATTTACGGAAGGAAAGATTTATGCATATAGTTATGCACCTGAGAAACTCTCGGCAACTGAGTAAAAGTTTAACACGTAGCCGCGTCAGATCCTTTGGCATTTATTAGCAAAAATAACTTTGCGATCCCTTTTCAAAGTAGCCAACTTTGTCACAGCTCCAGCAAATCAACTTCGACTTTTCGTTCAAAACAACCTTATTATCACCTTGATTTATATGTATGCTCTTTTATTGTTACCAGGGAATTTTTTATATTCCACTAAATTACCAGCAGACGTACCAGCAACCTCATTGCTCCTTGGTTTAAATCCCTCCGACAAATCACTATATTTATCTATTGAAGTCTCATCATGTACTCATCCGCATCTTGTAACCAGAATTTCCATACCAAATATCGGGAATCAGTAAATCTGTATTATGAGTCTCGCAACATTTCCACATCAACAGTTATATGTATTCATATAACATTTATATCTTAGAATTATGATTTTTCATTCTGAAATTCTGAAAAGCACCTAGTCTGCAAATCAATACTCTAAATGTTGAAAAAAAAAACTAAATGAAGCAGTAGAAACTGTAGACAACCGTAAATGACATTAACCGTTGGAAGTTTGATGATAAAGAATAGTATGTTGGCAAAGCTCAAAAAAGTTGGAACTGGAAAGCGGATTGAGCTAACCATAAAGGAAACCAAGGAGAAATACAAGTAACATACCCTAAATTCATAGAACCCAGATAAATCTAGAACCGTTGAAATCTTTAGAGAATATCTTGCTCCGAAGTCATGTTAAAATCTTGCGGAAAATCTTTCTCCATCAACCATCGAACTTAGAAATTCCAAAATATCATCATCAATATCTTCGATATTTCTGAGGATATTTTCATAAATATTCTCGTCCGAAATTATATACCTCTTCGTGCTTCCTGTGTATCATTATATTGGAAACATTCAATAGAAAATTTAGTACCGAAAAGCAGATTATGCGAAACTATGAAGAACGCCGTGGACAAATCACAAAGAATAAGTTTGACTTCAAAGAATCCAAATGATTCAGTTTCTGATGAAATCTTTAGCGAATACCTTGCTTCCAAATCTAAACCTTTACGGATAAATCTTCTTCATCATCCATCGATATTAGAAATTCCAAGATATCATCGTATCTTTCATTATAAATATCCTCCATATTTCTGAAGATATTTTCATAACTATTCTTATCTGAATTTATTAATCTTTTCCTAATATCAGTGTTACATCATATAGAAACTGTTAGTTTCTATATTCTGTAAACTTTCGAGCTTAAAATATGAATGTTATTGAAGTAATGTTAGGAACTGATGCATGAGTTAGTATAATATAATAACACTTGATCAACGTGATTATATTACAGTAAATCATGCTGAGTTTCTAATGGGACGTGATGATTCACAGATCATAACGTCATCATATGCCATGTCACATAACTCTTTCATTCTACTTAACTCCTGAACAAATCAAGAAAATGTATTCTTGATGGTTCTATCTTTCGTGATGATTGATAAATTTGAAAATCAAATCGTGCTATCACGTTCCTTCCTGCTTTGAACATTATAATCATTCGAAACTCTATATCTATAAATTCTGGACCATTATTCGCTTGACTTGAAGTCGGAAAGAGAAAACAAAAGCATAGAACTTTGGAATATAAGGGAGAATATAAAGCCCGATAACAACACACAAATTACAAACCGTGTATATCAATGTTTATCGCAACATAAAGACACGGGAGAATTAAAAACATTATAATCCCGAGGGCAAAGTAGAAAAGCAGACTCCTCTGGTGGAAGTTGGAAAAGAAGAACGATCATGGCGATAGTTAGAATAAGAACAAAGATCAGAACTGGATTAAGCATTTTCATAAATCTTTTGAATATGGGAATTGAGTATAGAAGTGGTGAAAATAAATGGAACAGAAAAGGTAAATTTATAAAGAAAATATCAGACGTAGTAATCGGGGCAGATCACCGTATTTAATTAAAGAGATCTTAATTTCCATAAATCCCGAAGATTCAGATTTTATAGATCTTCAAGATTTTCTTTAAATCCCTTAAATTCAGGAATTCAACCAAGGCAATGTCAAAAGTTAAGACGCGCCTTATTTTCTAAATTCAAACCTGGCTACGTCAAAAGTTAAAAACAAATCTTTGTTTCTCATTTCATTGTTTTGTGAATAGCTTCATTCGCACTCTTCGAATAATCGAATTATTTTTATCCATATTACTCAATAATGATAAAACTCAAGTTATCAACTCGTATTCGTCAGGAAAACATATTTATTGTTAGCCATGACGACATCACTCAAATTTCTGGACGAAATTTCTTTAACGAGTAGGTACTGTGATGACCCGGGAATTTTCGACCAAATTTAAACTTAATCTTTATATGATTTCGATACGATATGTAAAGTCTATAATGTTGAGTCTTGAAAATTTTGGAACTATATTCATATAACCAATTACCCTCTGACTGTGCCCGAGGATTCATGAACAATTACTTGTAAATAAATATGTATATATTATATAAATATAAACATTAGAATGTATAATATTTTGATTTAATGATGTTTACTTTAAACAAATTGGAATTTAAAACGTAAAATAACAATTAGAATAATTAAGTATTGTTATTATATATAAATATGTATATGTTATTAGAATTCCATGATTAAAAAGAATAATTAAGTTACGATTAAAATAAACATATATATATATATATATATATATATATATATATATATATATATATATATATATATATATATATATATATATATATATATATATATATATATATATATATATATATATATATATATATTAAATATTCAATAAGTGTTATCATATAATATACGATACAATATTACATAGATAATAAATCATAATATTAATTTATTAAATGTAATTACAAGGTTAATTATAGTTGTCAGAATTATTAAATACTATTAAAAATATAATATGGAATTTGATACATTTGTTTAGTGTATCATTGTTAATATCATTATTTTTATAACTAATGGTAAAAATTATAATTTTAGTTATTCAGAATAATATTAGTATTAATATTTATTAATATTACAATTATCATTAATAATTTCTAATATTATTATAAATAATAATATTAGTATCATAATTAATAGTATAATCATCATTAATTATTATTATTAATATTAGTATGTATTTTATTAATACAATTAATATTATTATTAGTACTTTTGTTATTAATAAAAATTTACAGTATTTTTATAATAATTTACTAACTATTAGTAATTATTATATTTATAAAAAAAACAAATGATTAAAACAAAGTTAGGTACACATCTGCATCAAGTTTTCAATTTTTCTTTCTATACACATTCCTTGTCGAACTTTATAACTAACTTCCAATTATGCTACTGTTTTATATATTCGATTACTGACTATATGAGATGCCATATAATTCACTGCAAACCAAATAAAAGAATTGTGAGAGAAAACAGAAAGTGAAAAGCTGAACCCGTTATTTTTTTTTTCTGTTTCTTAACTTTTTCGCCAAAATCATATTTTGAACCAAATCTTAAAATCTATTAAAGCAAAATTGTTAGGAATCATTCGTTTAAACTTCCTGTAAAGTTTCAAAAGCTAAATTTTCGTATCGTGTTCGAATTTGGGAGTCAAAGTTTTTGAACTAAAAAGTCAAACAATTGTTTTTGATTAAATTCGAGTTCAATGTTACGTTTTGAGTTTAATTGAGGATGGAGAAAGCTTTTAGGAAGGAATTGAAACATAATTTGTTTTATAATCTTTAGCTAATTCATAGTCAATCGAAAAATCATTTTTTTTTTTTAAATATATCAGCGACGGCAGTTACTGTATAATTGATATATATATATATATATATATATATATATATATATATATATATATATATATACATATATATATATATATATATACATATATATATATATATATATATATATATATATTTTCTTTTCTCTGTTAATCCCAAATTATGCTCAACCAGTCGTGTTCTGGTCCATTTAAGGATCTAAATCAAAGTTGTAATCCGTTGTAGTGATTGATTTGGTCTCTGGTTGGTTCAAAGTTTTGATTAAGAAGATGAAGGTAGAAATAGGTTAAAGGAAAATAGAACCCATATTAACTAAGAAAGAAACAGGCGGAGCAATGGTTAGAGAGGGTGTCGGTGAACGAGAGGTCTTGGGTTCGATCCCTTCCAGGGTCATTTTTTTAGGCCGAATTTTTATGAGGTAGTATTTCTTCCTATTTTATTATTATTATTATTATTATTATTATTATTATTATTATTATTATTATTATTAATATTATTATTATTATTATTATTATTATTACTATTGTTATTAATACTATTTCTTGTTATTATTATTATGAAAGTTATTATTACTCCAAAAAAATTTAGAAGTATGATTAAGATTATAGTTAATATTATTAATGAGTATAGTTATAATCAAAGTTATAAGTATCAAAAATATTATTATTATTATTGTTGATAAGTATTATTATTAGTATTAAGTTATTCATTATCATTACTATCATTATTAAGATTATTTGTAGGATTATGATTATGAGTATTATTATGGTTGATATCATTATTATTGTTAATAATAATATTATGAATATTATTACTGATATAATTAGTATTGTTATTATTATCATCAACATTATTATCACTACAATTATTACTAAGGATATAAATATTGATACTAATATCATTTTACTTATTTACATAGTACTAATACTAAACTATTTTAATTTAACACATTAACAATTATAAATCATTTTTTTATTAAAGGTATTTACTTCAATTTATTGAAAATAAATATATTTAAATTATGATGAGTTATAAATCATTCTTATTACCATTATATTAACAATATAAATAATATTATCATCAGTCTTATCAATGTTGTTATTATTATCAAAAATAAACATTTCAAATATAGTAAGTTTTATTACACGATATGATATTCTAAACATCAACATAGGATATATATAATAAATTACATATCGTATACTTTAAATCTAATATATACATAATTATTAAGTATTTATATATATACGATGAATATAGATAATTAATACAAGAATTATATTAATAATATTAATAAACTGATTAATTGTAAGTATATGTTTTAATATATATATGAATGATATAGGTTCGTGAATCCGAGGTCAACCCTATACTTGTTCAATGTCGGTATATGTATTTTTGCTACAAAATACATTAGGTGAGTTTCATTTGCTCCCTTTTACTCTTTACGTTTTTGGGCTGAGAATACATGCAAATGCTTTATTAACTGTTTTACAATATTTATATGCGTGAGTTCATTTGCTTCCTTTTTACTTATTACGTTTTTGGACTGAGAATACATGCAAATGCTTTATTAACTGTTTTACAATATTTATATGCGTGAGTTTCATTTGCTCCCTTTTTAAATGCTTTTGCAATATATATTTTGGGACTGAGAATACATGCGCTGTTTTATAAATGTTTTACGAAATAGACTCAAGTAATCGAAACTACATTATATGGTTGAATTATCGAAATCGAATATGCCCTTTTTTATTAAGTCTGGTAATCTAATAATTAGGGAACAGACACCCTAATTGACGCGAACTCTAAAGATAGATCTATCGGGCCCAACAAGCCCCATCCAAAGTACCGGATGCTTTAGTACTTCGAAATTTATATCATGTCCGATGGAGGATCCCGGAATGATGGGGATATTCTTATATGTATATTGTGAATGGCGGTTACCAGGTGTTCAATCCATATGAATGATATTTTTGTCTCTATGCATGGAACGTATGTTTATGAGAATTGGAAATATGAAATCTTGTGGTCTATTAAAATTATGAAATGATTATTTATGCTAAACTAATGAACTCACCAACCTTTTGGTTGACACTTTTAAAACATGTTTATTCTCAGGTATGAAAGAAATCTTCCGCTGTGCATTTGATCATTTTAAAGATATTACTTGGAGTCATTCATGACATATTTCAAAAGACGTTGCATTCGAGTCGTTGAGTTTATCAAGATCATTATTAAGTCAATTATAGTTGGATATATTATGAAACGCTATGCATGTCTGTCAATTTCATATGTAATGAAAGATTGTCTTTTCAAAACGAATGCAATGTTTGTAAAATGTATCACATATAGGTCAAGTACCTCGCGATGTAAATCAACTGTTGGGAATCGTTTATAATCGATATGGACTTCGTCCGGATGGATTAGGACGGGTCCTTTCAGCATGACTTTTCCATTAGCCACTTCTACTAATCGTTTAGTTTCTAAGGGTTGAGGCTTTTCAGTGAATAAAGTGCAAAATTCACTAGACACGTAACTTTTGTAGGCTTGAAAGAGTCATTTTGTTCGCTTGATGAAAATTAGACATTCTAACATTAGGAAAGAGACTTTGATTAGCATTTTAAGCCAAGATTATCAAAGCAAGGTTGTTAAGATTATAAGGTAATCCTAAGTGCTTTAAGTTTAAGGCAGGAAAGGTTATAGTTTCCTAGATTGCTAAGGCACCCTAGCTAACACATAAGGCACACATAAAAATGCAATCCTGGTTCTCTATAACAGCCTGGTTATACTCTGATACCAATCTGTAACATCCTCCCAATAGGGTCTGGAAGGAACGTCACTATAATCAAAACATACCAACATATTATAATAAACGAGGACAATACTAAATGATGAATTTAACTTTAATGAGTACGCAGCGGAAAATGAAATTTCGTTACAATGACAGGAATAACAATATCGTAAATATTCACATGCAGAAGTAATAAATGCAATATCTCTTGATCCTATGTCCAAGTAGCATCACATAAGCAGTAAGTATAAGAGCTTGAATCAAACAGCACCTGAGACAAAACATGCTAAAGTGTCAACCAAAAAGGTTGAGTGAAGTTCATAGGTTTAACAAAAAGTTTTTCGTTGTTTTAGACCACAAGATTTAGTTTGTAAAGTTGATCTCCCGCAGGATCAAAAAGTTATGCCAATGCGTGATATTTAGAGTAAACGTTCAAGTTTGCCCCATGACAAGTTGTGTCTGTCCTTGTCGGTTTAATTTCATTATTAAGTAATACAATGACTTAGTCAAATGTATCGGGGACGTTACTCCCGATAGGCCTACCCCCAATAATTAAGCATGCCGCAGCAATTAAAAAAATCACTGTAGGGACTTAGTCGGACATAGCCGGGTATAGCATAGTTTAACAGTTTGGTACTTGTGTCTAAAGTGTAAAAAGTAAAAACAGCATGTGTCTCACCCCAAGTAAAAGTAAGTAAGTTTGCTAGCAATTAAAGAGGGACTATGAATTCACCTTAGTAAGTAGAGAGAGTGTTATTCCTCAGAATAAAGAGTTGAACGAGTGAGCAGGAAAGTCAACCTATTGACATTTAAGAGTAGTTAAGTGTTTTGCCCATGTTTAAGTTTAAGTATGTGTTTAAGTATAGTTTGTTTTACTAAGTTTCTATTCCTAGTAAGTTACTATTTTTATAAAGTTTTCATTTTTAGAAAGTTTCTTATTTTACTAAGTTTCTATGACTAGAGAGTTTCTACATTTATCAATGTTTTCCATTTTAGGATACTTGTCGTATTAGATAAGCTTCCAATCACCCCTTTCCCTTCGAATGGCTAATTTAGATCTAGGGGCTTGAGCCATAGGACCCTTTAAATCGGAAATCCAAACCCTGCCTAGAATCTCATAGAAACCATTCGTCAAGAAAGTTCGAAGATCTATACATCTCTAATACATATCCCAAAATGTTTTTATGTTACAATATAAGTAGTAGGTTATAGGTGCTAGTAATAGTAATAGTGTATACATGTTATTTATTTTATTTTTAATTGCATATAATTTATAACATTATTTAGATGTTTCGGTAAAAATAATAACCGAAGTAAAAAGTAAAAAGTAAAAAGTAAAAAAAATAAAAAGTAAGAAAAGAATACTTACTAGTAGTAATTCTTCAAAGAGAGAATGAGAGAAATGTTGGTGTGAGTTTGAATGAGAAATGAGGAGTATTTATACTTGAAAAAATTAGGTAAAAAGAATAAAATAATTAAAAGAAAAAGAAATATTTAATTATTAATGGGATTTTAAAATTAAAAAGTATTAAATATTAGGTCATGGGATAATGTACAAAATTAAATAATAAAAGTAGTTTTTTCATTACAATTTTTAATTAAAAAGTAATTTATTTATTTATTTATTTATTTATTTGATTATTTATTTATTTTTTCATTTATTTTAAGATTTTTTTATATAAATAAACAAATTGATTTAATGCTTTTCCAAGAATATTTGTCAATAATATTTTTTTTTGTTTTATTTAATTAATAAATACAAATTTTGCATAAAAATAATAAATAATTCGGTATTTTGTATTTTTAATAATAATTATGATTTTAATTATTAAACTATAGTTTTAGTAAGTTTGTAAATATTATTACATTTATATATAATTGGATTTATTATATAGTTAAATATATAATACATTAACTAAATAATAAAAGTGATACAAAGTTTATATACTTAGTTAAATTATGTCAAATTATATAAATTAATAATATATTATTTATTTAAGCGTACATTATTGACTAAAAATTACTATTCGGTCAATATTTAATTGTATATAACAACCCTTAATACATATAGTCAGACATATAACCCTAGGCTTAATTCAGTAATTTAGAAGTCAAAAAGTGAGGGTTGTTACAAAAACGTACCAGCTTCAGCAACATCACTGGCACCAACAGTACCACCACCAACAGCAACATCTGCATCCCACACCTCAACATCACAATATGTCCCACGAACATCAACATCATATGCACCATAGATACCAAGGAGTACCAACAACAATGAACGATGAAGTATTGATCCATAACTTCATTGAAGAAATATTCTGCGAAGAATATGTGATTCCTAATAGTTAATATTGAAGTATTGATCCATAACTTCATTAATATTCTGCGAAGAATATGTGGTTCCTAATAGTTTTAGAGATTACTTATTCTAGCTCAAACCGAAAATTATATGAGTTTAATATCATATTAACTCATTAAATCCATGATTACATCTGAAGAAAATATGTATGTATATATGTTTTCATATAGATTGTAATTAAAAATTCTTTTGTACAAATTGTTAATGGTGAAAATATTTTAACGGGTAGGTAATACCCGAGGAATATTTAGATTCCACATTAACAAATTACACTGTACATTTCTCGCATCTGATTCAACAGTCATTCACTATCCTACATACAACCACAGATATACATATCCGTTCACCAAAGAACAACTATTTTCATTCAAATTCAATTTCATAATTCGGATTTTGACCGATCAGAATCCAAATCAAGATTTGACAAGTGGCATAATGAAGAAAATAATGAACAAAATAAAATTGATTAGTAACCAATTAATTAACTGCGTAAAACTTTAAACCTATACTAACCAAATCTTAGCTAACTGTTCATGTATGACTATTTCGTGATAACATACTAGTTTTGGTTGAACTATTGAACTATTGGACTACTATCATTGGACAATTAAAAAGTATTAAAAAAGTAGGAAATATTAATTACAACACTCTTTGACTTAAAAGATCGTAAATAAATTTCATCTACTACAGTTAAATATTTTCTCAAGTTTGCCACTTGATTCTATCTTAAACCTCATTTGTATCTTGATGATTACAATCTGCGTTCAAACCTTTCATAATTCTTGAAAATACCTCAATCGAGAGGATGAACCAACCGCACTTCATCTAAGGAAGAAAAGATTGATGCATATAGTTATGCACCTGGAAAAAAAAATCTCGAAAACTGAGTAAACGTTTAACACGTAGCTGTGCTAATTCCTTTAGTGTTATTATTACCCAAAATAATTTGATAATCCCTTTCAAAGTAACAAATTTTGTCACAGCTCTAGCAAGCCAACTTCGACTTTTCGTCCGAAACAACCTTATTATAACTTTGTTATACATGCGTGCTCTTTTATTGCTATCGGAGAACCTTTTATATTCCACCATATTACCATCAGCGTTTAATCATCTAAAAACACAATTCTTTTGAAACCACCTCGCATTGATTACCGACAATTCAGATATGGTAGCATTAAATGCAGAGGAAACTGCAAAATTGTAGATGGTCTAAACGGCCAAAAGTTTAATAATAAAGAATGGAATGTTGGGAACGTTCGATAGAAAATTTGGTACTGAGAAACGGATTGAGCTAACCATGAAGGAGATCAAGGACAAATACAAGGACCAAACCCTATATTCAAAGAATCCAGGTAATTCTGGATCCGCCGAAATCTTTAGAGAATATCTTGTTCCGAAGTCATGCTAAAATCTTGCGAAAAATTTTTCTTCATCAACTTTCGAACTTTGCAATTCCAAAATATCATCATAAATATCTTCGATATTTCTGAGGATATCTTCATAAATATTCTTGTCCGAAATTATCTATCTCTTCGTGTTTTCTGTATTCCATTATATTGGAAACTTCAGTAAAATCTAATTATAAATTATGAGTGAATTGTGGAGAAGTGTTGAGAATTGAAGCATGAGTTAGTATAATATAATGACGCCCGGCCAACGTGATTATATTACAGTAAGTCATGTTGGAAGTTCTATTGAAACATGATGATTCACAGATCATAACGTCATCATGTGCCATGTTACATAACTCTTTCATTCTACTTAACTTATGAACATATCAAGAAAATGTATTCTTGATGGTTCTATCTTCCGTGATGTTGATAAATTTGAAAATCAAATCGTGCTATCACGTTCCTTCCTGCTTAGAACATTATAATTATTCGAAACTCTATATCTACGAATTCTGGACCATTATTCGCTTAACTTAAAGTCAGGAAGAGAAAACAAAAGCATAGAGCTTCGAAATAAAAAGGGAGAATATAAAGCCGATAACAACACATAAAATACAAACCGTGTATATCAATGTTTATCGCGACATAAAGACACGGGAGAATTAAAAGCACTATAAACCCAAGGGCGAAGTAGAAGAAAACAGATTCCTCCGGTGGAAGTTAGAAAATGAGAATGATTGTTGTGGTAGTAAGGATAAGGATAGGGATCAAAACTGAATTAAGCATTTTCACAATCTTTTAAATTTGGGAATTGAGTATAGAAGTGGTGAAAATTAATGGAACGGAAAAGGTAAATTTATAATGGAAATATCAGACGTAGTAATCGGGACAGATCCTCGCATTTAATTAAAGAGATCCTAATTTCCTTAAATCTCGAAGAATCAGATCTTATAGATTTTCAAGATTTTCTTTTGAATCCCTTGAATTCCGGAAGTCCACCGTGACTACGTCAAGAGTTAAATCTCGATCTCAATCTTTTGAGACAGCTTCATTCGTACTCATCGAGTAAACAAATTATTTTATCTATACTACCCTATGGTAATAAAAATCTATTTATCAACTTCTATTCGTCATGAAAACATTTTTATTGTTAGCCATGACCACCTTACTCAAATTTCGGGACGAAATTTCTTTAACGGCTAGGTACTGTGACGACCCGGGAATTTTCGACCAAATTTAAACTTGATCTTTATATGTTTCCGACACGATAAGCAAAGCCTGTAATGTTGAGTCTCGAAAATTTTGAACTATTTCATATATCCAATTAACCTTCGACCAATCCCGACGATTCACGAACAATTAATGGTAAATAGATATGTGTGTAATAATTTGAAATATAATTTGAAATATTATATGTCATTGTTAATAAAATTTATTTATGCAAAATAAAATAAAAATATGATAATATGATAATTATTATTTAAAGAATATATATATATATATATATATATATATATATATATATATATATATATATATATATATATATATATATATATATATATATATATATATATATAAAGTATATTAAATATATATTTTGTAATTTCGAATCTAATTAGTAAACCCCAGTAACATTCAATTGCCATTCGATGGATATTAAACCAGTTTAATTCGAACTTATGTAATTTTAAAATAAACGGTGATCCTAAAATGAGTTACATAAATTATAGGCTTAGTAAAAATATATTAGGAACTATTTGTTAAAATTTAGAATTTTTTATATTTTACTTGGGGTTGGGAGTGAATAATTAATGTAACTTTATTTAATAATTAATGACTGAATTTTATACCAAAATGACTGAAATAAATAAACATAATTAAGGTAAAAATTTGGGATTTTTCCAAACACTTTTATTCGTCACTGATTTACAGCGAAGTACAAAATTCAGTCCGTGGAAGGCGATGGCTAACATATTCCACGTTTTACTTCTTTAATATATAATAATAATTATTATTATTATTATTATTATTATTATTATTATATGATTTAATGTTTTGTTTGATTCCCTCACAAATAATATCCTACGGAGTATATATGATATACATATCTATCCATATGCATAAATCAAAACACTTTTCCTGTGGAACCCACCACCACACTAATTTTTTTTTCTTTACTTGATTTACTTTCTGCATATCTAAACTCTTTCTATATATTCTTGTACACTTGCAATCAAGAATAACCCACTCACCAACATCCATCGTTGTAACCCGAATTATTCTTACTATGTGTTGTTCGATCTGCAAAAGTATACCATTCAACCTTAACTACTCCTACAGTTTTAAATAAGATTTACTGTTGGGAAGTCTTGTCTTTGGATTGGGAAATACTGTCGGTAGGATAACAACAACTAATGTTCACGATTGAAAAATGTTAGAATAAAGAAAAATATAATAATAAAAATAAATGATGAACAAATTGGTAATATATGGCTGCTTTTGTTCGACACATCACACCCAAACATAAACACTTTAAATTTTTTTATTTTCTTCTTTTGCAAGTGGATATGTAGTTGGAATATATATCCATCTATTCTTGGCCGAACATATCACTCATACATGAAAACTTTGATTGATTTTGGGTCGTGTACCATGTTTGTTTATGATGGTTGGACCGTACCCACCTGCTAGCGATTTTCTATTATTTGTTCGGTTTAACTGTGATCAAAGAAATTAAATGATACATGATAGTGATTGTATGAGTATGATGTTGTTTCGGTTATGAATGAGGATGATGAAACTGTATAGTAATGATGATATAGATGAATTAAGATGATAGTCGGAAATTAATAAGTGTTGATAATGATTATGAACTAATGATGATAACGATGATGGCGATGAAAGATTGAGATATGATGACGGTAGTTTAAGATGAGGGTGAAGAACGAATCATTAAAATGATAATGATATAAGATAATGTTTATGTGACTTTTATTATGATATAAGCTAGTGATTACTCGATAATAATAAACAACGAAGGAATGATGACGATAGCATGAATCTTGGTGATTATGATTATGGTCATATATTATGATGATACTTGAAGCGACAGGGGTTGTTATTATCATCATGATTATGAAATGAATGGGTGGAGTAATGGTTAAAAATGTTATCGGGTTAGCGGGACGTCGCGGGTTTAAACCCGGACTTGGGCATTTTTTAGGGCTGCTCCGTTGAGGTTCGTGAAACCGAGGTCAACCCTACACTTGTTAAATGCCGTCATATATATTTTTACTACAAAATACAGTATGGTGAGTTTCATTTACTCCCTTTTTCTCTTTACGTTTTTGGGCTGAGAATACATGCAAATGCTTTATTAACTGTTTTACAATAATTATATGCGTGAGTTTCATTATTCCCTTTTATATATATTTTTGGGCTGAGAATACATGCAATGTTTTAATAAGTATTTTTCAATATTTATATGCGTGAGTTTCATTTGCTCCCTTTTACTCTTTATATTTTTGGGCTGACAATACATGCACTGTTTTAAAGACTGTTTTACAATATTTATATGCGTGAGTTTCATTTACTCCCTTTTTCTCTTTACGTTTTTGGGCTGAGAATACATGCAAATGCTTTATTAACTGTTTTACAATAATTATATGCGTGAGTTTCATTATTCCCTTTTTATATATATTTTTGGGCTGAGAATACATGCAATGTTTTAATAACTATTTTTCAATATTAATATGCGTGAGTTTCATTTGCTCCCTTTTACTCTTTATATTTTTGGGCTGAGAATACATGCACTGTTTTAAAGACTGTTTTACAATATTTATATGCGTGAGTTTCATTATTCCCTTTTTATATACATTTTTGGGCTGAGAATACATGCAAATGCTTTATTAACTGTTTTACAATATTTATATGGGTGAGTTCATTTGATCCCTTTTTACTCATTACATTTTGGGGCTGAGAATACATGCAATGTTTTATTAACTGTTTTACAATATTTACATGCGTGAGTTTCATTACTCCTTTTTTAAATGATTTTGCAATATATAGTTTTGGGACTGAGAATACATGCGCTTTTATAAATGTTTTACGAAATAGACACAAGTAATGGAAACTACATTATATGGTTGAATGATCGAAATTGAATATGCCCCTTTTTATTAAGTCTGGTAATCTAAGAATTAGGGAACAGACACCCTAATTGACGCGAACTCTAAAGATAGATCTATCGGGCCCAACAAGCCCCATCCAAAGTACCGGATGCTTTAGTACTTCGAAATTTATATCATGTCCGAAGGAGGATCCCGGAATGATGGGGATATTCTTATATGCATATTGTGAATGTCGGTTACCAGGTGTTCAATCCATATGAATGATATTTTTATCTCTATGCATGGGACGTATATTTATGAGAAATGAAAATGAAAATCTTGTGGTCTATTAAACTGATGGATGTTAAACTAATGAACTCACCAACCTTTTGGTTGACACTTTAAAGCATGTTTATTCTCAGGAATGAAGGAAATCTTCTGCTGTGCATTTGCTCATTTTAGAGATATTACTTGGAGTCATTCATAATATATTTCAAAAGACGTTGCATTCGAGTCGTTGAGTTCATCAAGATTATTATTAAGTCAATTATAGTTGGATATATTATGAAATGGTATGCATGCCGTCAACTTTCGATGAAATGAAAATTTGTCTTTTAAAAACGAATGCAATGTTTGTAAAATGTATCATATAGAGGTCAAGTACCTCGCGATGTAACCAAATGTAATGTATTCGTCCAGATGGATTAGGACGGGTCTCTACAGAAAGATGGGACTATGATCTCACCTCGAGTGCACGAGTAATAAAGGTACTTCACAAAGTAAACGTGTGCATGAAAGTTGTTTAGTCTTGACCTAAACAATTAGGGTTGTATCAATAGCGGTAAACACGATCGGTCAAAGATGTTCAATTAGTCCTATGGCTCGTTACGACTCGATTATATAGCATGCGAATCAAATTGTCAAGTTTCATGCAAGATACAAGTAAAGAATCATCTTAGAAAGATTGCATAATCATTTGGTTAAGTTTGACAAAAAGTTAAACTTGAGTCGGGTCAAAGTCAATGAAAAAGTCAACACGTTCGGGTCGGGTCCCGAACTATTTTTCTGTGCTAGTTATTCATATATAAGCATGTTAGAACAAGTTACATGTGAATCGGAGGTCCATAGTGTGCTAAACATTTTTCATATAATTGACAAGTAGGTCAGAACCTGGACACGCCTTAGGTCGCACCGCGACCCAAGACTGCCGCGCCGTGGCATTTAACGAAAGCTGGTACCTGGTCAGTCTCAAATGTCCAAGTCTCAAATCAAAACTCTTTCAAGCATAAATCACAAACCGGTAACACTTAGAACTCGCACCTTATATCGTTAGAAAGCTAATTTAACAAGGAATACAACTAAATACGTCTCATCAAACAAAAACATCATTTTCAATAACCGATTTCTCGTCCAGTGGTCATTAAAAGTCTATTTTCAAAGTTTCAAGTTCTCAAAACTCATTTTAAGATTCGGGAATCCAATTCACATATATGGTATGCTGTTTTGAAGGTAATGAAACATACATTACAACTAAACACTTACTAATAACATTTCATGGCATTCAAAACATCAAAAGTTCATTTTAGGCTTATCAAATCCTAACCAAAATTTACAAAAATCACTAATCATGTATTTGAAGTTTTCTTAATCAACCTACGCATCAAAACGAAGCTAGTGATACTAGTAACACAATTAAAATATGAACTTAGACAATTTAACAACATTAACTCATCCAAAATCAAAGACTAAGCAAACCCATTTTCAAGTTCATGCTAGTTACTCCAAAACAACAAATCGAGCATACAAATCATATATTCATGTTAGACTTGAGCCATAGACACTAATTAACAACTTTATAATTCAAAAATATCAAGAACACAAAATCTAGTGATTTTAGAAAGTTACCCAAATGAGATGAAATTGGTATCGAGTTGTAGAGGACGAAGAGAGGATTCTAAATATGTAATTTTATTTTGTTGCTAGCCTCCTAATCCGAATTTAGATGATGAATTCTTGTTTTGAAGATTGAGAGAAAAATGGTGAAAGTATTTAAGAAAAGGGAAATGAAATGGAAAATGAAAGAAGGAGGTGCGTGTTGACCACTTTGACCTAGTCAAAGGTTTGGTCTTTTGGCAAGTCTAGTCCCTCTAGTTTATAAGCGGGTGCGTAACGGGAGATGTTATAATCCAACAACGAAAATTAATAAGAATGTTAGCTAACGGAGGATACGAATCTAGTCACGAAGGATATTATTTAAAAGAAAAAGACGGGCGTTAAAATAATTTAACGAAAAAATGCGGGGTGTTACAATTACTATCTAATAATTATTATTTTTATTATTATCATTATCGTTATTAATATAAGTATTATCATTAAAAATTGTTATTGTTATTATTATTACTATCGTTATTATCATTAAGGTTATTATTAATATTATTGTTATTATTATTATTATTATTATTATTATTATTATGTATTATTATTATTATTATTAGTATTATCATTAGTATTATTATTATTATTAGTATCATTATTATTTATTATTAAAACTAATATTAGTATCATTTAATTATTATGATTACTATTATCAGTATTATGAATGAAATATAAAAGAGAACTAAAAACTATTAAACAAATCGATTAGGAAACAATGAGTATATGTATCATGATGAAATTAAAATATTGTAAGATATTGATTTAGATAAAAATTTCGTTTTTATTATTATTATTATTATTATTATTAAAAGTGTCATTAATATTAAAACTATCATTTTTATTAAAATTATCATTTATAATAGAAATATCATTGTTATTATAAAATATCATTATTATTATCATTTTAGTATTATTATTATTAAAACTTATCATTTTGAATAGAATTATTATTTTATATTATTATTACAGTTAATACTAAAAAGTATCGTTATTATTAAAATTATCATGATTAGAATTATCATTTTATTATAATTAATATCATCATTAGTAAATAAATATTGTTATCATTATTATTAGTAGAATAATAATAATAATTATTATTATTACAAAATAATACAACTTTTATTCATTATTATTAATATTAATATTATTTTATCAAATAAATATGCGATACAAAGATATTTTTACCACACGTAATATAATTACATTAATAATACATACCACTATATTTTTATGATATTGAATTGAACTATATTAATTTTATTATTTGACATATTTAAAAGTATATTTTTATCTTATATATATTTTAATATAAATTTTTAGTTTCTTAATAAATGATTTGTATTATTTACTCTAATAAAATCGGATAAATATATTTAAATATATAAAATGACTATATTTGAGTTATATAATAAACATGTATAGGTTTTGGAAATCATTTTGGGTCAAATTGACTTTTATTGACTTTTGCATGTCAGTCTCGAGCATTAGGATCGTGATACACTACGAGTTGACCTAAATTGTTAGATAGATATAGACCATATATATATATATATATATATATATATATATATATATATATATATATATATATATATATATATATATATATATATATATATATATACACACACACTTAATATAGGTTCATGAATCCGAGGCCAACCCTACACTTGTTCAGTGCCGTCATTTGCATTATTGCTACAAAATACAGTATCGTGAGTTTTATTTGCTCCCTTTTAAAATGCTTTTGCAATATATATTTTTGGGACTGAGAATACATGCGCTGCTTTTATAAATGTTTTACGAAATAGACCCAAATAATCGAAACTACATTCTATGGTTTGATTATCAGACCGAATATCGACCCTTTTTAACTTGGTAACCTAAGAATTAGGGAACAAACACCCTAATTGACGCGAATCCTAAAGGTAGATCTACAGGCACTGATCAGCCCCAGTCAGAGAATTTGAACTGCTTTAGTACTTCGATTTAAATGGTGATTGTGATTGCCAGTATATGGCATACTTGTAAGTATGTGGGGGATATTCTATATGCATTAAAGTTAATGTTGGTTACCAGGTGTTCATCATACGAATGGATTTTATACACTTGCGAGTGTTTTGTATCCGAAAATGAAATCTTGTGGTCTATTGAAATTATTGAAATGATTGTTTATGATAAACCTATGAACTCAACCAACCTTTTGGTTGACACTTTTAAGCATGTTTATTCTCAGGTATTAAAGAAATCTTCCACTGTGCATTTGCTCATTTTAAATATATTACTTGGAGTCATTCATGGCATATTTCAAAAGATGTTCCATTTGAGTCGTTGAGTTCAACAAGATTATTATTAAGTCATTTATAGTTTGGATATATTATGAAATGGTATGCATGCCTGTCAACTTTCGATGTAAAGAAAGTTTTCTTTTAAAAACGAATGCAATGTTTATAAAATGTATCATTTAGAGGTCAAATACCTTGCAATGAAATCAATTATTATGTAACGTTTATAATCGATATGAACGGGGCATTTCAGTTGGTATCAGAGCGGTGGTCTTAGCGAATCAGGTCTTGCATTAGTGTGTCTAACTGATAGTTGATAAGATGCATTAGTAAGTCTGGACTTCGACCTTAGCTGCATGTCAAAAAGTTTTGCTTATCATTTCTTGTCAGAAAATACCTGCTTATCATTCTTAGTCTAAACACATCTTACTTCATTGATTGCATGAATAGTATATAGACAGAATTCATATCTTAGCATATCTTCTAATTCATATCTTTACGTATCTGTTACTGTAAACTTCACCTGACATATTCCGTAAATTCCTCCGTAATCTACGAAATCTTTTGTTCTATATATATAGATATTCTATGTAATTAGAATACCATCTGATAGCCAGAAATCATTTCATATCGAAAAATCCTTTATTCAATCGTACAAAATGGAACTCGCCACCAGTTCAAATCCCTCGGATTCCGATATGGAGTTTCGCTCGAGCTCCGAAAGCAGTGTAACCGGAATGGATCAACCAATTAGCCATCATCTATACTGGATGAATTGGGGATGGGTTCGTAGCCTACTTAATCATTGGAGACAAGAAGAAGTCGATCCCTTCCATCCACCACATTTCCCTCTTAGCAAAGAACCTGAAGCACTTACCGGCGAACCTGTTCATAATACCATTTTCTCTCTCATTTCCAGAGTATCTCGTCATGATTATATACTATCTCAAATTCTAGATCTTATTCACCCGCTCGTCCGAACCGCCAATCATCCCAGTAGTGGCTTTGGAGAATATGGTGCAAAGGTTACAAGCACCAGCAGCATCACCAGCATCAACAGTACCACCATCATCAACAGCAACGGTACCATTACCACCACCAACAACATCCACATCCCATGCTTCAACATCACAAACTGTCCCACGAACATCAACGTCATACGCACCTTAGATACCAAGGGGTACCAACAACAATAACTGATGAAGTATTAATTCATAACTTCATTGGAGAAACATTCTGCGGCGATTATGTAATCTCTAAAATCTTAGAGATTATCTATTCTAGCCTTAACCATAAATCAGATATGTGGACCGAAATGATAGAAGGAAGAGTAGAAACTATGACAAGAATGGTGCGTGATTTACAAGCTAGACTTGTTATACAAGCACCATCGATAGTACCACCAGCATCACCATCAGTATCACCAACACTAGCAACACCTGTAGCACCACAAGCTACACCAGCTCCATAACCATCAACGATATCGACACCACAATCATCAATGGGTATATTGAAATACCGAGTTATGGAAGTATTAACTTAATATTTCCAAAGAATTTATATATTATATAAATTTTGAAACCATAATATATCTGTTCGAACTAAGCTATATGTATGAATTGAAAAAGGGTAGATACTACTCGGTTAATTCATGTTACTAATATGCTATGATATACATCATTCGTTAAATACTTAACCATTGTTAACCACAATCTCTGTTTCAACTCAATGAATTCTGTTTCATAATAAACTAAGTATATTATTCAATTATATGTTTGATTTTACACTTTCATCTTCGATGTACTCGAAACTTTCTAGAAATCATCATTCGTACCTTGCGAAGTTCACGAGAATTCCATGAACACCAGCATCATTCATCAAAGAATATCAATAGATGAATAACGAAGTAGTAATTCATAATTTCATTCAAGTGGAAGAAATACTCAGCAAAGATTATGTAATTTCTATAGTTTTAGGAATTATTTAAATCTAGTTCCAACCAAATGAGTTTAATTTAACTCATTAAATCTAAATTACATCTGAAGAAAATATACATATATATATTTTTATAAAGACTGTAATAAAATTCATTTGTACAAAATATTACTTGTGAAACTTTTAACATGTAGGTAATACCCGAGAGATAAATTCACAATTAATATGTTACATTCTTCGATTCTAATTCAGCAAATCATCAACTATACTCACTACTTTCACAGCGATATACATTCTTTCATAGAAATCAAAACAACCGTTCGCATCCAAATTTGATTACATATTCTGATTTTGACAAATCAGAATCCAAGTCAAGATTTAATAGAAAACATCACTCTTAGATTCTTACATCTTTCAAAGCCATAATTTGAATTCAAAACTGTGCTAGAACATCACATTTACTCATAAGACCCAGAAAGATATTAAAATCATTCAAGAATCATGGCGATTTCATCATTTGGATATTGACGATGACAACCTGCATTCAAACCCTTCAAAATTCTTGAAAACACCTCAACTAAGGGACAATCGAGAGAATAAACCAATCACACGATACATACGAAGAATATATGCATATAATTATGCACCTAGAAAACTCTCGGAACCTAAGTTTCATATGTATCTGTATTAGATCCTTTAGCATTATTATTACCCAAAATAACTCTACAATCCATTTTCAAAGTAGCGAACTTTGTCACAGCTCCAGCAAGACAACTTCGACTTTTCATCCGAAGTAGCCTTATTATAACCTTAATCTATGCGTTTCCCTTACGCCATCATTACCGGTGAACCTTTTATATTCCATCACATTATCAGCAGATGTACCAGCAACTTCGTCACTCTTTGGCTTTAGTCTCTCCGAAAAATATCTATATTTATTCATTGAATCCCACCATGTACTCATCTGCATCTTGAAACGATTACTGCCATACCAAATACCCAGAAGTATCAATAGTTATTTTTGAATCTTGCAGCATTTCTACGACAACAGTTATATATATACATATAACATTATCTCCTGGAATTATAATTCTGAAATTTAGAATAGCATCCCAGCCTACGAATTAGTACTATGAAGTTTTAGAAAAAGCTGATGAAGCAGCTAGGACTGTAGACAGCATTAACGGTCAAAAGTTTGATGATAAAGAATGGTAGGTTGGAAAAGCTCAAAAGAAAATTTAGAATTGAAAAACGGATTGAGCAAACCATGAAGGATGCTGTGGACAAATCACAAGGACTAAACCTGTAATCAAAGAATCCCGATGATTCGATTCCTGATGGAAATTATAGAAGACATGTAATCTCATTACGCATTCTAAAACAATATAGAAGAATTTTTTCCATCATCCTCTGTTCTTAGATATTTTAAAAATTCTGAGATATCATCGTATCTTTCGTTATAAATATCCTTGATATTTCTGAAGATATCTTCATGACTATTCTTGTCCAAAATTATTTATCTCTTCACGCTATCTGTGTTACATTATAAAGGAAACTGTTTGAGTTTCTAAAAATTCGAATCTAAATTATGAATATTTTTGAAGTAGTGTTGGGAACTGAAGCATGAGTTAGTATAATATAATGACACTTGATCAACGTGATTATATTATAGTAAGTCATACTAAGTTTATAATGAAGCATGATGATTCACAGACCATAATGTCATCATGTGTCATGTTACACGACTCTTACATTATACTAGTCTCTAAACATATCAAGAAAGTATTTTCTTGATAGTTCTATCTTTTCCCTTAACTTCTGGTAATTTAACCAATCAAGATCGTGCTATTACAATTTCTTCTAAGAACTTTAGCTATGTTCATTCGAAACTCCATACCTACGAATTCTGGACCATTACCCACTTTACTCAAAGTCGAGAAGAGAAAACAAAAGCATGAAGCTTCAAAATAAAAATAAGAGTATAAATCACAGCAAATAGGAGAGAGCATTATCCTTGAATAACAATACAAAAGTATGGAGCCAAAATGTAAGGGAAAATATATGCACGACAACAACACAGAAAATTACAAATCGTGTATATTAATGCGTATAGCAATATAAAGACATGGGAGAACTAAAAACACAATGAACCCAAGAGCATAGTAGAAGTAAACAGATTCTTCCGGGGATAGATGAAAAAGAAGAATGACAGATGTGATAGTCAAGAATATATCAAGAAGTAAAACTGGATGGAGCATATTGATGGATGTTTTAGAAGTATGAATTGAGGGAGAATATAAAAGATGGGAGTTGTGGAAATAAGGAAACGAATGGAGTGAATTTAGAGTGAAATATCAGACAGAGAAATCGAGACAGATTATCGCTTTAAATCGAAGAGGATCATAATTTCCTTAATCGCCGAAGAATCAAATCTTATATAGATTACAAAGATTTTCTTTAATCCGGAGATCAACCGTGATGACGTCAAAAGATAAGACAGATCCCTATTTTCTCATTTCACTCTTTTACGATAGTTTCACTCATACGCTTCGAGTAATCAAATTATTTTTATTCATATTTCTCAATCATGATAAAACCCTATGTATCAACTCATATTCATCATAATAACATTCTTATTATTATCCATGACGACCTCGATCAATTTTCGGGACGAAATTTCTTTATCGGGTAGGTACTGTGACGACCTGGAAATTTCCGACCAAATTTAAACTTAATCTTCATATGATTTCGACACGATAAGCAAAGTCTGTTAAGTTAAATATCAAACATTTTGAACTATGTTCATGTATTCATTTAACCTCGACCAGATTCTCACGATTCACGAACCATTATATAATTGGATATGAATATATATGTATATATATATGTGTATATATTATAACTTGAAAACGTTAACAATATATTAAATGTATCATACTTTACATTAAATGTATTTGTCTCAATATATGTTTAATATATTTATCGACGGAATTAGAAGATAATATCAAATAATTGAGTTATCAATTACATTGTGATATGATTACGGGTCTCTGTTGTGGGGTCTACTGTGATTTAAGAAATCTATTTGTTTTTAACGGTATTCAAAAATAATGGTAAAGTGGTCTTCAAGAGAGGACAAAGTGTCAATTAACGAGAGTTAGGCAGATTAGTGGAAATTCCTATTTGATTTCCAATACACGATTTATAATAATTGCCTCGTGACTTTAGATAAGATAACTATCTAACTTTCATATTATTTAATGTGAAAGTAAAATTTTGGAAAATAGATAACTTAGTAAATGGATATCGACAAGTTAAGTAAATTGACGTTTTACATTAAAATAATTTCATACGTTTATTTAACCATTGGATTTTATTCCACGCTACATCAACAAACGGTAAATTAACAACTTGAAACCTATTATGAGTATATATAATTTTACTTTTCAAAAACATTTTATGATATAACGAATTTCATTATTTTAACCTTTTAACAAAATGATTCCTAAATATATTTAGCTTTGAAAAACAAATTATAATATTTATCTGATTTAGTTTCAAATGTACTAAAACATTATCAATTTAAAAAGAACTTTATTGTTAAAATGTTTTATAAGGTAATTTGTTTATATTTATAAAATTTGAACTTAATTAAAGCTTTGTATTTGCAAATATATTTAGATAAACGTAATACGAAATAATAATTTCTAAATGATTTTTTTTAATTTTGAAATTTATTAATTTTGAAAAACTAAATATTATATTATTAAGTTAACATTTCAATTATATATAAGGTGTGAAAATATATATTTTCTAAATGAATATATATATATATATATATATATATATATATATATATATATATATATATATATATATATATATATATATATATATATATATATATATATATATATATATATATATATTACAACATGATGATGTATAATATTAATTTAGATATTAAACGTTTTAATAATATTAAACATATTTTAATAAACAACGAGACGATGATTTAAAGAAGCAAATGACCAACACACTTGAATGTTCAAGTTACATTTCGAGTAATATAGTTTATAGGTAATTTAAGACTATATTTTGATAAGGGAACGAGTCACGAAACATAAAATACAAGTTTTGTAAGCGTACGAAACGTCGTTCAAAAAACCAAAACCAGGACAGTAGTCGGGTGACAACGTACGAGCCATTGGAACAAAAGTTACAAGTTAACAATGCACATGAATATAATATATTATATAATTAATTATATAAATTATATATATATATATATATTATTATAAATATATATTAAACCATCGGCAGCCCACGTGAAACTCGATTATGAGCTAGACGGGGTCAGGCCGCGATCGCGGTCCATTTTGTCTTGACCACTCCGCTGTGACGACCCGGAGATTTCCGATCAAATGTAAACCTAATCTCATTATGATTTCGACACGATAAGCAAAGTCTATTAAACTGAATCTCAAAATTTTTGAACTGTTTTCATGAATGCATTTACTATTTGGCTAATTCCGGCGATTCACGAACAACTGATTATAAAGAATTATGTGTATATAAATATATGTATATAAATAATATTTTAAATTAATAACCACACTTTAATCATTTGAATTAAAATATAAAATAATATATAGGATAATTTAGTTGTTATTGAAATAAATATATATATGATTTCTATTCATAACTATTATTATATGGTA